>NW_027137856.1:0-163693 GCF_000149305.1 Rhizopus delemar RA 99-880 | reverse complement strand
TGATCAGTCGCTAATGAAGATGGTAATGGTAGCCTTATGTATTTTTTGAAGAATAATGGTGGTCCCATTAAATTGTAGATGTATAACGGAGTGGCTAGCAGCCAATGAAAAGTATAAAAGGATGTTTGATTTTTATTGAATAAACGATATACAGTCTTCTCTTTTTTTTTTATTATATTTCTTTTTACACTTACTTTACGCCTTTAAAGTCAATACTAGCTTTCTTTTTCCTGGTTACTGTTTTAAATTTCAAGCTATTCAAGGTAAAGCATAATCAGGGGAAAAGCATATACAGTGGGTGGAAAAATGGTTCCAATGTTTTCAACTTGCAATTTTAAAGCTTTATATCTTTTGAACTACAAAGAGTAGCGGCTCACAAAAACATGCATTTTGTAGCGCCTTTCAAGCTAATATTACTGAAAAAATTTTTTGCGTGTATTGTTACACATCGGGGAAAAAATTAAGACTAAATACAAAAACCAACATTGGAACCATTTTTCCACTATGTGCATTATTTTATTAATATCTTGTATGACCGCCTTTCGCAGCAATTACAGCTCTACAACGATCTGGCATACTATCTATGTATCTCCTACAGTCTTCTGCTGTAAAAGTAGACCATTCTTTTTCAACACGATTCCATAATTCATGCACACCTTTTGCCCTAGTATCATAGGCCACTAGGTGTAAAAATGCCTTTGCCTCATTTATGTATCAAATGGGGTGCCTCTAGTGTCTGAAATCACTCCGATCACTCCCAAAGTAAGCAGGCAACGCTAGATTTTGGTTTTTAGCCATAGCCGTGACGCTAACTATAGATACAGTCATGAAAAGTGCTCCAACCACAACTCTGAAATTAAGCGGGCAACCACAGGATTTTGGGGTTTAACCAGACAAGTAAGCATCGATCAGGCTTAACTTTAGGCATAAGCCAAAATTTAGCCATAAGCATAGCCATAGCCATAAACATAGGCCACTAGGTGTAAAAATGCCTTTGCCTCATTTATGTATCAAATGGGGTGCCTCTAGTGTCTGAAATCACTCCGATCACTCCCAAAGTAAGCAGGCAACGCTAGATTTTGGTTTTTAGCCATAGCCGTGACGCTAACTATAGATACAGTCATGAAAAGTGCTCCAACCACAACTCTGAAATTAAGCGGGCAACCACAGGATTTTGGGGTTTAACCAGACAAGTAAGCATCGATCAGGCTTAACTTTAGGCATAAGCCAAAATTTAGCCATAAGCATAGCCATAGCCATAAACATAGGCCACTAGGTGTAAAAATGCCTTTGCCTCATTTATGTATCAAATGGGGTGCCTCTAGTGTCTGAAATCACTCCGATCACTCCCAAAGTAAGCAGGCAACGCTAGATTTTGGTTTTTAGCCATAGCCGTGACGCTAACTATAGATACAGTCATGAAAAGTGCTCCAACCACAACTCTGAAATTAAGCGGGCAACCACAGGATTTTGGGGTTTAACCAGACAAGTAAGCATCGATCAGGCTTAACTTTAGGCATAAGCCAAAATTTAGCCATAAGCATAGCCATAGCCATAAACATAGGCCACTAGGTGTAAAAATGCCTTTGCCTCATTTATGTATCAAATGGGGTGCCTCTAGTGTCTGAAATCACTCCGATCACTCCCAAAGTAAGCAGGCAACGCTAGATTTTGGTTTTTAGCCATAGCCGTGACGCTAACTATAGATACAGTCATGAAAAGTGCTCCAACCACAACTCTGAAATTAAGCGGGCAACCACAGGATTTTGGGGTTTAACCAGACAAGTAAGCATCGATCAGGCTTAACTTTAGGCATAAGCCAAAATTTAGCCATAAGCATAGCCATAGCCATAAACATAGGCCACTAGGTGTAAAAATGCCTTTGCCTCATTTATGTATCAAATGGGGTGCCTCTAGTGTCTGAAATCACTCCGATCACTCCCAAAGTAAGCAGGCAACGCTAGATTTTGGTTTTTAGCCATAGCCGTGACGCTAACTATAGATACAGTCATGAAAAGTGCTCCAACCACAACTCTGAAATTAAGCGGGCAACCACAGGATTTTGGGGTTTAACCAGACAAGTAAGCATCGATCAGGCTTAACTTTAGGCATAAGCCAAAATTTAGCCATAAGCATAGCCATAGCCATAAACATAGGCCACTAGGTGTAAAAATGCCTTTGCCTCATTTATGTATCAAATGGGGTGCCTCTAGTGTCTGAAATCACTCCGATCACTCCCAAAGTAAGCAGGCAACGCTAGATTTTGGTTTTTAGCCATAGCCGTGACGCTAACTATAGATACAGTCATGAAAAGTGCTCCAACCACAACTCTGAAATTAAGCGGGCAACCACAGGATTTTGGGGTTTAACCAGACAAGTAAGCATCGATCAGGCTTAACTTTAGGCATAAGCCAAAATTTAGCCATAAGCATAGCCATAGCCATAAACATAGGCCACTAGGTGTAAAAATGCCTTTGCCTCATTTATGTATCAAATGGGGTGCCTCTAGTGTCTGAAATCACTCCGATCACTCCCAAAGTAAGCAGGCAACGCTAGATTTTGGTTTTTAGCCATAGCCGTGACGCTAACTATAGATACAGTCATGAAAAGTGCTCCAACCACAACTCTGAAATTAAGCGGGCAACCACAGGATTTTGGGGTTTAACCAGACAAGTAAGCATCGATCAGGCTTAACTTTAGGCATAAGCCAAAATTTAGCCATAAGCATAGCCATAGCCATAAACATAGGCCACTAGGTGTAAAAATGCCTTTGCCTCATTTATGTATCAAATGGGGTGCCTCTAGTGTCTGAAATCACTCCGATCACTCCCAAAGTAAGCAGGCAACGCTAGATTTTGGTTTTTAGCCATAGCCGTGACGCTAACTATAGATACAGTCATGAAAAGTGCTCCAACCACAACTCTGAAATTAAGCGGGCAACCACAGGATTTTGGGGTTTAACCAGACAAGTAAGCATCGATCAGGCTTAACTTTAGGCATAAGCCAAAATTTAGCCATAAGCATAGCCATAGCCATAAACATAGGCCACTAGGTGTAAAAATGCCTTTGCCTCATTTATGTATCAAATGGGGTGCCTCTAGTGTCTGAAATCACTCCGATCACTCCCAAAGTAAGCAGGCAACGCTAGATTTTGGTTTTTAGCCATAGCCGTGACGCTAACTATAGATACAGTCATGAAAAGTGCTCCAACCACAACTCTGAAATTAAGCGGGCAACCACAGGATTTTGGGGTTTAACCAGACAAGTAAGCATCGATCAGGCTTAACTTTAGGCATAAGCCAAAATTTAGCCATAAGCATAGCCATAGCCATAAACATAGGCCACTAGGTGTAAAAATGCCTTTGCCTCATTTATGTATCAAATGGGGTGCCTCTAGTGTCTGAAATCACTCCGATCACTCCCAAAGTAAGCAGGCAACGCTAGATTTTGGTTTTTAGCCATAGCCGTGACGCTAACTATAGATACAGTCATGAAAAGTGCTCCAACCACAACTCTGAAATTAAGCGGGCAACCACAGGATTTTGGGGTTTAACCAGACAAGTAAGCATCGATCAGGCTTAACTTTAGGCATAAGCCAAAATTTAGCCATAAGCATAGCCATAGCCATAAACATAGGCCACTAGGTGTAAAAATGCCTTTGCCTCATTTATGTATCAAATGGGGTGCCTCTAGTGTCTGAAATCACTCCGATCACTCCCAAAGTAAGCAGGCAACGCTAGATTTTGGTTTTTAGCCATAGCCGTGACGCTAACTATAGATACAGTCATGAAAAGTGCTCCAACCACAACTCTGAAATTAAGCGGGCAACCACAGGATTTTGGGGTTTAACCAGACAAGTAAGCATCGATCAGGCTTAACTTTAGGCATAAGCCAAAATTTAGCCATAAGCATAGCCATAGCCATAAACATAGGCCACTAGGTGTAAAAATGCCTTTGCCTCATTTATGTATCAAATGGGGTGCCTCTAGTGTCTGAAATCACTCCGATCACTCCCAAAGTAAGCAGGCAACGCTAGATTTTGGTTTTTAGCCATAGCCGTGACGCTAACTATAGATACAGTCATGAAAAGTGCTCCAACCACAACTCTGAAATTAAGCGGGCAACCACAGGATTTTGGGGTTTAACCAGACAAGTAAGCATCGATCAGGCTTAACTTTAGGCATAAGCCAAAATTTAGCCATAAGCATAGCCATAGCCATAAACATAGGCCACTAGGTGTAAAAATGCCTTTGCCTCATTTATGTATCAAATGGGGTGCCTCTAGTGTCTGAAATCACTCCGATCACTCCCAAAGTAAGCAGGCAACGCTAGATTTTGGTTTTTAGCCATAGCCGTGACGCTAACTATAGATACAGTCATGAAAAGTGCTCCAACCACAACTCTGAAATTAAGCGGGCAACCACAGGATTTTGGGGTTTAACCAGACAAGTAAGCATCGATCAGGCTTAACTTTAGGCATAAGCCAAAATTTAGCCATAAGCATAGCCATAGCCATAAACATAGGCCACTAGGTGTAAAAATGCCTTTGCCTCATTTATGTATCAAATGGGGTGCCTCTAGTGTCTGAAATCACTCCGATCACTCCCAAAGTAAGCAGGCAACGCTAGATTTTGGTTTTTAGCCATAGCCGTGACGCTAACTATAGATACAGTCATGAAAAGTGCTCCAACCACAACTCTGAAATTAAGCGGGCAACCACAGGATTTTGGGGTTTAACCAGACAAGTAAGCATCGATCAGGCTTAACTTTAGGCATAAGCCAAAATTTAGCCATAAGCATAGCCATAGCCATAAACATAGGCCACTAGGTGTAAAAATGCCTTTGCCTCATTTATGTATCAAATGGGGTGCCTCTAGTGTCTGAAATCACTCCGATCACTCCCAAAGTAAGCAGGCAACGCTAGATTTTGGTTTTTAGCCATAGCCGTGACGCTAACTATAGATACAGTCATGAAAAGTGCTCCAACCACAACTCTGAAATTAAGCGGGCAACCACAGGATTTTGGGGTTTAACCAGACAAGTAAGCATCGATCAGGCTTAACTTTAGGCATAAGCCAAAATTTAGCCATAAGCATAGCCATAGCCATAAACATAGGCCACTAGGTGTAAAAATGCCTTTGCCTCATTTATGTATCAAATGGGGTGCCTCTAGTGTCTGAAATCACTCCGATCACTCCCAAAGTAAGCAGGCAACGCTAGATTTTGGTTTTTAGCCATAGCCGTGACGCTAACTATAGATACAGTCATGAAAAGTGCTCCAACCACAACTCTGAAATTAAGCGGGCAACCACAGGATTTTGGGGTTTAACCATATCCATATCCACATCCACCAACGTCTTGGGGGTGCAATCGCTCTATTTTAGTCCGCCAAAGGTAGTTTTTTTCCGTTGTAATGCGATTCACGAGCTGAGTTTACGTGTAACGGCCATAAAAGTTACACCATTCGATCCGGAAAATTCGGGCGCATTAATTGCTATATTTGGATCTCACGTAGTGCAAATACCTGGCCCGGAATCCTCTTGCATCTTATCTTTTCCTTCAGCCCAACGTTCCTTAAAGCAGCACTAATGAGTCATGTGGAAATTTCCTTGTTGATCTTCCAATTGCCTGATTTATTACAGGTAAATTCCAATGAGGTGTTAAAATGTGAATTTGTCTAATTTTCTTTAAATTGATACATGCGCAAACAACTTTACTTCCTAAAAAGTATTTTATATATTCACCGATTTTATTTTCGTCTCTACAAAAACTATTTATTAGATGATCCATTTCGGGTGTTGCGTCACTATCGCCAGTACAAAATACGCATCTCTTGCCCTTTTTAATACTTTTATCCCATTTATTAAAAATTTTATGACCTATATTTTCCAACATAGCAGATAATATTTTCAAACCTGAACCCTCTACGGCTTCACAATACACGTATATAGGATCTTCTATATCTAATGACGATTTTAACATACCACAAAATTTGAAACTATAATTTTCTATATTATCTGAATTCATACTTGCACTTTTTTTTAAAATGGAATCTTTTCTCGCTATTTAATTCTGTTTCATTTATACATTCATGTTTCATACCAGAACCATATTTTAGATTAGAAAAAACTATATTTGAATTATACATTCTATTTTTATGAATTGCATCAAAACCCTTCCTTACAAATTCTTTTTTTATATCTCTCTTTTTCTTTTCATTTAAGTTTTTCCAAGCTTCCAATTGATATTCTTCCATGAAAGAAACATATGTTTTATGTTGTGCTCCAAAGATAACCATTGTATAGCAATCAAGCATTATTAACGATTGATAATATGAATATATGGAAATGTAGACTTATTAATATGTATGTATATCTACCAAAATAGACTGGTGAATGAGGAGCAAGTGCTTATATTAAATTATGTAAAGATCTGCATAATAGTGTTTTAATTGTAAGATTAAATGAAAAAAATTAAGCAAAAAAACAATGGCAGCAATATAAAATTAAAATTCTTCTTTATTGCAGATTTCTTTCTATTGCAAAAGGGCCTCGCTTAATGGATAAAAAGTTGGCATCTATTCATATTCTTTGTGAGCGTAGATATAAAAGATATAGACTCGGTAACGATGTCGTGCTGAAGAACCAATGATTAAGCTAAAGCTTGTCGATGTTCTAATATATGCATCTGAAGTTGAACAATAGAAATAATAACCAGTCAATTAACTTTGATCTAATTACTTTTGGGGTTGACAATTGATTAGACTCGCTAGGATGACAAATACTGATCTTATTGTTCTAAATTTGGAAAAGTGTGGAATTGTTCAATCATAGTTTAATCTTTTGTGTATCGTTATTTATTTTAATACAACTGATATCTTATAGAAAATAATTATGTTTACAACATTGACATTGTTAACATCTTTAATAGTTGATGATAAATTGCATCCGTGTGCAAACATAAAGTACGTAATGAGCTAGTACGAGCTTAAGAGTATATCGTTCTTCTATTTTATTGAACATAAAAAGTAATAAAGCAACTTATTTACTTAAAATACCAAGAAAAGATTATATTCATATCTGTTAATGATAATTGCCTTGTAACAAAATTTGAAAAGAGCTTTTTGTTGCATAATGACAAAAGTATTCAAAAATAAGATAAAAACAAAGATGAAGAAGCAGTTTCAGTACCTTTGAGGCTTATTTTTATTTCAAATTAACTTGAAGTAGAGATTATTGCAATTGAAGTCAAACATTTTTATTATATTGTGTAAGTGGCTCGATATCTTTTGTTGTGTGTGTATTTTTAATATTCAGGTAATTTAACAAGAGGTATTTATGATTTTCGTCATCATCTAAGAGTATGATAGCTTTTCATTTGCTCTTTTATGTGTCTGCCATAGATTATCTTTTATTCTGGAAATTCCTCACTGATTTCAATAACGTTATTTTACGCGTTATTCCAATTATGTGAATAATCAGAAATATTCCTGACATTGGATTTTATCTTGACAACAGGAAATGATCTTGTTATTCTAGTTGGCATTTCTCATCAAAAATCCATCATTAATACAATAAAATTTCCTTTGGAAAATGTTTATTTGGAACTAACTGTAGGATCTTATTTAGATTGTTGTAGAACAGTAACTGATTGTAGTTGACATTAATAAATATAAGTCTTAATACAAGATCATAATTAAAATAAAATAAAATAAAATACAAGTTTATTTAAATAAGATCATACAATCAATTCCAATTAAACATGTTCTTTTAGAATATGTATTGTATTCATGAGAGTTTTTTGATAAGAAGACGTATCAACTAAAATAACCAAATCCAATCCAATGTCAGGAATATTGCTAATCTTTCACATAATTGAAATAACGCGTAATGTAACCTTATTCAAATCAGTGAGGAATTCCCAGAATAAAAGATAATCTATGACAGACATACAAAAGAACAAATGAAAAGTTTTCATAATCATAATTATAGATAACACTTGCTAAAGTACCTGAATATTAGAAGAACGATAACAATAGAAGATATCAAGCCACTCACTCAATAAGATATAAATACCTGCCTTCAATTAGAATAATTTTTACTTTAACTTAAACTGAAATAAAGATCAGTCTCAAAAAGTACCCAAACTGTTTCTTGATCTTTGTTTTTACCTTTTCCTTTATTATTTAAACCATTATACAACATAGATAAGCTTTTATGCCAGTTTCATTATAACCATGTATTAAGATTTATATATGTTAATGTTAGCCGCAATCAGCTTCTGTTTTTCATTAGGCAAATCCAGCAGAGGTTGAGCATATTTCTTCACCTAACATACATAATGACCAAATGTACTTAACCTGGCAGCCATGACTAACAAAACTGAAAGCTTTATACAATGCATGCATAATGCTCGAATTGTGAATCTTGTTTTACAAATCCATACGTATCAGATGATAGTCAGTTTTTCTTTGACTTACATAGTAATTACTCAAGCTAATATCGAAAAACTTTGCACGTTATATGTAATCACATAAAGAGTTTTAAACAGATTACGTTTTATTTTTCCTCACACAAAGACCAGAGAACAGGATTGAATATTGTACCATGCTACAAACATACATAGCGTTTAAATCGTAGAAAGTTCCAAATAAATTTTACTAGCTCAAAATATTTTGAACCATCATCTGAAAGACATTATTTTCTCGACGGCCTAAATTTTTGTTTAGCCAAGTGGCAATATTCCATCCAACTCAGCAATTAGACAAGGGTTCGAAACCGATAGTGGACTAAAACGTAACAAACCAGTACCAGCTTTGTCCTAATTAGTATAAAATGGGGTGCGAACTGCTCCTCAACCACAACACTGAAAATAAGCAGGCAACCACAGGAATCTGGGGTATAACCATAACCACAACCAGGAGAAACCAAAGGAGAGGAAGGGGTTGACGGATCTGGGACCATACCAGATGGTGAGACCGAGGGTATATTATAATGACAAGTATTACTACTCATCATTATAAGGATCCATAGCTAGAGCGCGATGCAGGACGATGATGCTCATAGTCGTCAAGAGCCATGTCTTCAGTCATATCATCGTAGTGGCGAGCAGTCTTGGGTCGATCTTGCTTAGCAGACAGCACTTCAGACACTGTCTCATCCGAGACCAAGGCTTGTGCTAACAGGTAGCGAGAGACAGAAAGAGCAACAGGATAGCGCAAGCGCTCCAAAGCCTTACGAGAGCGGTCATCATTGATGAGCGAGATGGCATGACTACGCTCTTCAGCAGAAACAGATTGGAACTTGGGGTCAGCCAGGTTAGCAGGATCGAGTGGATCAAAGGTATCCAAGGTGGGAATCTTGGCCTTTTCCAACAAGGACAGAAGAGCAGGCTTGTACTGTAAGTGTACCAAGAGACCGACAACAGAGTGGGCAGGATAGCACACATCTAAGATGCGCCAGCTATCCACACCAAGACGAGAGATACGACGACGAGCTTCAGTGTAGGTCATCCTACGAGAGCGAGGTATGTAAACGTATTCAAAACCTTGTTCACCAGACACAGGCTGGAAACCACGAGCAGCAGCAGCACGACGACGGAGTTTGTTCTTGGCAGAACGAGAAGCAACGGTAGCCCAAGACGAGGCAGCAGAACCCAAGGTGGGCGAAGGAACGGTCGCTTTAGCACCATTAGGAGGAGCAGAAGAAGAAGCAGCGGCATTTGAACTTGGGGTGTTTGTAGGGACCCCGACAGTGTGTGCGGCCAGTTCGGCACGCAAGGAAGCAATTTCGTCGGCTTGAGACCGGTTTGTTTCGGCAAGGCGAGCGTTCTCACCTCGCAAGGTTTCCAGTTCGAGCTTCAGTTCTTCTAAAGCAGAGAGACGAGCAGTGACCGCTTGAAGGGCGTGACTAAGATTCTGGACTGTTGTTTCCAAGTCCGGTGAACTGGGTCCGGCGGCGGCATTCAGGTTTTTAGAACCTCTAGTATTTCTTGTTGTCGACATTTGGATGCAAACTTTGAACGACGATTAAGCAACAAGTATGGAAGATATAGCAATAAGAGTTAGACCAAATAAAAGTATTGATAAAAAGGAGTCGATTGATGTAAAAATTGTTGATGGATGGCTTGATTTGACAGAGATATCGGCTTTCCAAAAAAGAACCAAATTTACCTTTTTAACCAAAAGCGAAAGAAAAAGGGGATATAGTGTAGTGGCTATCACATCTGCTTTGCATGCAGAAGGCCCCGGGTTCAATCCCCGGTGTCTCCAATTATGATTAAGAGCTGCTTACCTCTGTGTTAACGTTGGTCAGTTCTGAGTTATTTTTTTTCGCAGTTGGCGTAACTTTTGCGGGAGAAGAGTGTTGAAGGATATACACTGGAAGATATTGTAACACTGTAACGAAAATGGCAATGAAGATGCACAGAGATTAGCCGAGTCAAGTCAAAAAGATAAAAAAAATTAAAAAAATGAAAAAAGTTAAAAAGATAAAAAATGTTGAAAATATAAAAAAGGTCAAAAAAATAAGAAAAGCTAAAAAGAAAAAAAAAATATTATACATATATATATATCCCATCTTTTTGTGAAGAAATTGTCAGTTAGTTTAAATAAATCATATATTTCTACTCAATAATTAACAAACTTTAACAAGAAAGTCCCTGTTTACCTAAACTTTTTACTCTACTTTAACTTTTATCAAGAAACATCGTATTGATCTTACACATAAGATCTGGTGGTCACTACTTATCAAGCATCTGCTTAAATTCCATACAAAACAACAGCTTACAAGGCAATCACTACCTTAAATCAAGCTCTACAAGCAAACTTTACCCAATTTAACTCACTTACTACAAGCCAACCTTTAAAATAACAACACGCAAGAACAAAACGGCAGAATTTAAATCGTTGCAGTTTATAACGAACGCCTTACAGTTTGCAACAACCACCTTACACTATACAACAACCGCCTCTTATGTTATAACAACCACCCAAAATACCAAAAGCAGAACAAAAGCATAAAATCCAAAAACATATAAATAACTCCAAATAATAATCACAAAAATACTTCACTTCTTATTAACTTCTTACTTACTTCACTTCTTATTTTACTTTTTCTTTTTATCAAATAAATATTCTTTTAGAGGCAAATTATCTCTTATTTTATTTAACATCAAGAACAAGAAGTCCCTTGAAGCTATCATACTCCATTGTAAAACCCCCTTTTATTTATCTTTTTATCTTTTTTTTTTTATTTTACCTTTATCAAAACAGTCTGATCTACTTTATAAGATCTGGTGGTCACTATAACAAGCGAATCAAGCCAAATCTGACTCATATAAAAGCAACTCTTATATCAATTACACCCAAATCTGTTTATTTAAACCTTAACTCAACACTCCCAAACAGAGAAACTACTATAAACCAAATCATTACAATATACAGTCAAGTTTTTTTTAGTACCACGCCAGTTAGAAAATGAACTTTTGCGTAACAACCTATTTGAAAACGGAGTATCAACTCTTTTGCTTGAAAACCAAAAACAACATAAAATTATAAAAACCAAAAACATATAAATACCCTTATACAGTGCCTCACAAAACCCTTCAAGTGTTTTGGTTTTTTTCGTTTTTTGCTTGTCACCGAGTACTAAGCACAGCAATTGGTAGCATGCCATACCTCATCTGAAAGCCATGGTGATAGGGTACTTGGAAAATGTTTAAACTCCGAGTTTCATTTAATGACAGCGGAGTAATAACATTTTAAAAACAGGCACACACTTGAAGGGTTTTGTGGGATTTTTATTTTATAACAATTTATATTTAGTATGACCCCTTTTTGCATTGTAAACTGCTTTAATACGTTCAGGCATACTTTCTATGAGTTTTTGGCACTCATTCTGAGTAATTGACTCCCAAACGTTCTCTACTCTTGACCATAACTCAAGCATTCCGTCGGGCTGCTTTTCATACTGCAATAAGCGTCTTTTCAGAATTGACTAAAGATTCTCAATAGGATTTAAGTCTGGAGAGTGAGAAGGCCATCTTAATACAGTAATATTATTGTTGTCCAGCCACTCAGAAACCTTTTTAGCAGTATGGATACTAGCATTGTCTTGCTGGAATATAATATCTTCTTTTTCAAGGTCATACCAATCAATCGTTTTCATTAACTCATCTTCCAAAATACCAATGTAAAAGTCAGAATTAATGCTTCCCTTGATATTGGATAGGTATTCAACACCATGCCATGTTAAACAGCCCCACAGCATCAATGAGCCTCCTCCATGCTTGATCATATGCTGAACCTGAAAGTCTTTTAATTTATCGCCATTAGTCCAAGTCCATTGTAAACCATCTGAACCAATTCTATTCACTTTAGTTTCGTCGCTGAAAATTACTTTTTTCCAATCGTCGATGGTCCATGATAGATGTGCACGGGCAAATTCATATCTTTCCTTCATACGGTGCTTCGTCAAAGATAGGACTTTAGGCTTATGAATTGCTGCATAACCTGGATCTTTTAAAAAACGTCGTATAGTCTGTGCACTGATGTTTTCACCGTCTTCCAACAGCTTTCTAGAAGCATCTGAAGCATTTTTGTAATTGCCAGAGTTGAAATTTCGCAAGATTCGCCGACCCAGTAATGTCGAGATTAGGCATGGTCTGCCTCCATTAGTTTTTAAATCTCCCAAATCGTGGTTTTTTCGAATTTTTGAAACTGTTCCAGTACTAACACTAGTCGTTTTTGTTATTTCTTCACCAGAAACCCCTTCTTTAAGAAGTTCAACAATTCTGTTCTGAATGTCATTGCTAATTGGTCGCATGTCACTTACAGTAGGTCAAAAAACTGCTGCAAGGAATCCATTTTTCTTGGTTTTTGTAGCGCACATCCTGTTACAATGGCACAAACTGCCTCTGTTCCCACATAGTAAATCTTCTACATGTCTTGAAAAATCCGAAAGAGTTTAAGCCCTATTAGATAAGTATTGAAGGAAGTATGAGGCGCGCAATTTGAAAATTTGAAAAAATGAAAATTTGAACGGAATGAATTTATTTATTAATATTTAGTTGAACCTCCTTTTCTATTAATAATCTCTTGAGTTCTTTTCAAAATGTTATCTACATGCCTTTGGCAAAGTTATTTATCGAAGTCAATTCATATTTCATCAACTCGTTCCCAAAGCACATCTGTGTTCTTTGCTCTACGTTCGTAATAATTGAGCTACAACTTCAATTGATGTCCTACGTGCTCGATTGAATTTAAGTCGGGGATCTAAGCTGGCCAATCGTTAATATAGCTCTCTTGGTTACTACATAACTAGGCCATTGTAAATTATGCCTTGTGCTTTGGGTCATTGTCATGCTAAAATTAAATGTTGGACCAGTCGAAATTGTAGTACTTCATAGTATCACGAAGCGTAGTGTTCAAAATATGCTGGTAAACACCCGAGTACAACTTTCCATCGTAAATTCAGCAAGCATATCCTGGTCCTTCAGAGGTTATA
Organism: Rhizopus delemar RA 99-880; assembly: GCF_000149305.1. NCBI lineage: Eukaryota > Fungi > Mucoromycota > Mucoromycetes > Mucorales > Rhizopodaceae > Rhizopus > Rhizopus delemar. The sequence continues at coordinate 150,188 of NW_027137856.1, read as the reverse complement.
CAACACCAGGACATCAATTTGCTAGCTTCATGCTGAATTACAAAATCCAGGTCATGATGTTGAAAAAGGTCACTTGGCCTTTTCCGATAGTGATTATCACCATCAAAGCCCTATACGTTGATCTTGGTTTCATTAAAGTAAACGATTTGTTGTCAGTCAACCATTGCCAAATCCTGATGTTCCTTATTCCATTTTAACTGATGCTACGTATGCACTTTTGTCTGAAATGGCTCCTTTTTTTCTATCAGAAAATGGAACTCCATTGATTTCAGTACGTTAATTTCTGACTGGTATGAGATATCGTAGCCAAATCCAACAGGCTCCCGGTATACCTCTTTGGAAGTCTTTAAAACCCGTTCAATGACTTTTCTTTTGATTAACCGCTTCGTCACTTTGGAGACTACTGCAGGTCTATCACCTGTGCTCACTGTCCTACTTGAAAACAACGTTATAAAGTATCTACTAACAGTTGATTAATGTAATCTAGGCTCCTTGGAAATATCATACATTGATGTGGATGCGGTTAATGCCTGTTTGTGATCGTTTATTTTCTCCTCTGACAGCCGTTTAGGCATGCGATTGACGATAGGGTAAAAAAGAGAAATAATTTAAATAAGGGAATATAAAATTTAAAATAAAGGAATTGTAAGCGCTTTTATATACTGGCATCATTCTAATCATGTCAAGAATGTGAAAAATTATGATAGCAACCGGTTGGGTTGTATTAAAATTCATTATTTCAAACATATGTAAACAAGTAAAAAATACCGGATGTTTAGAATACTACCTTTAGCAGTATCAAATTCCACCAATAAACATTGCCCATATCCGATAATCGACGAATAAACGCACTTTCTATTGAGGTACAAACAGTCAAAGTTTGAGATAGTTTGGTGCAGTATCCATGGACAAGCAGCTGTAAAACATGAATTTTGCAATTCCTTGCAGCAGTTTTTTGACCTACTGTAATTGGGTAATGTTAAAAAAAAGAGCAAAAAAAATATAGAAAAATGTAAAAAGCAAAAAACTTTACATAAAACAATAATAAGCCACACTTTTGTGACGTTTATGATGATTTTTACGACATTAACTTGAGATTTTTTAAATCCCACAAAACCCTTCAAGTGTGTGCCTGTTTTTAAAATGTTATTACTCCGCTGTCATTAAATGAAACTCGGAGTTTAAACATTTTCCAAGTACCCTATCACCATGGCTTTCAGATGAGGTATGGCATGCTACCAATTGCTGTACTTAGTACTCGGTGACAAGCAAAAAACGAAAAAAACCAAAACACTTGAAGGGTTTTGTGAGGCACTGTATCTTATCCCTATTTTCACTTCACTTCACTTCACTTTACTTTTGAATTTTATATTCTTTTTATATTTTCTTTATTTTATAAAACAATAAATCCATCAAGCGTTCAATTGAAACCCTTTGGTCTGTGTTCTATTTTAAATACTGAAGTCCCTTGAAGTCAATAATCTTCATTGTAAAGCTATTCCTAAACCTCAAGGGTTTAACCTATTCTAACAAGTTTGATCTACTATTAACAAGATCTGGTGGTCACTATCGACAAAACTTACATACTTGAAAACCTAAACCCGCCAACAAGCAATATATTAAAGAAAATTACAGTAGTGTTGTAACCTACAAAACCAAAATGAAAGCGTTACACAAAGTCAGGCTAGCGAAGACTAGAAAGTTCAAAAATGAAACAAAGTTCAAAAATCAAACAAGGTTCAAAAATGAAAAAAAATAGAAAAATGAAAGAAACTTAAAAAAAAAAGAAAAAGAAAAAAAAAAAAGGAACCACCACAACTAGTATAAATATCCCAACAATTATTTTCTTTGACACAATTATTCTATATCTTATTCATTTCAATAAAGAATCACTTATATTATAAACAGGCTATCTTTACTTATAAAGTTCCTGATATTTTTATTATATACTTTAAATCCCAATACCTTCTCAAGAAACATCGTATTGATCTTACACATAAAATCTGGTGGTCACTATCAACGACAAATATAACAAGCTTTTGCTTAAATCTTACTCTTATCAAGAAAAACTCTATCAACTTTAACAACCAAACACCTAAATTTACCTCCGTAAGCACATCTAACTACAGTATAACCGACAAGTTACAGTAGTGTTGTAACACAATTGCTACGAAAAAGAACTGTACCACAAGAATTGAATGAATGCAGACAGTTATATGAATACAGACAGTTGTTTGAATTTAGATGGCTATGTAAATTCATACAAAATTTTTACTTTACAAAAAAAAACAAAAACAGCAGATAATCAGAAAAACCAAAAAATATATAAATAACCCTATATTTCTTATTCTTTTTTAACTTCACTTACTTATACTTACTTTTACTTACTTTACTTCGCTTTATTTACTTTACTTTTTGATTATTTTAATAAATATCATTCAAAGTAAATCTCTTCTATTTTTCTTTTATTTTACTTAACATCAAGAACAAGAAGTCCCTTGAAGTATATACACTTCATTGTAAATCCTTTTTATTTTACTTTTATTTTATCTTTTTACAGTTTGATCTACTTCAAAAGATCTGGTGGTCACTTAACGCAAGAAACTCATATTCAAATCATTACTCTTTTTGGAATCAAATCCTACCTAAACCTTTGATCTTATATCAAGACTTATTCAATACAAACCTATTTAACACTCTAAAAACCTTACAAGCTCCAATCTCACAGTGTGACAAAGAAGTCAAAAAATGAAAAAAAGTCAAAAAAATGAGAAAGGTCAAAAAAAAAAGTGAAAAAAGTCAATGTAGTAAAGAACCTTACAATGTTAACGCCAACAAAGGCTGCGGTTTGTGATTTTATATACTGTGACAATAGTAGTGAATAAAGAGGTCACACGAAGCAAAAGTGAAAGAAGTCAAAATATGAAAAAAGTCGAAAATTGAAAAAAGTCGAAAAATGAAAAAAGTTGAAAAATGAAAAAAGTCAAAAAAAAAAAATAAATAAGAAAAGCTAAAAAGAAAAAAAAATACTCATATATATATCCCATCTTTTTGTAAAGAAAATGTTAGTCAGTTTAAATAAATCATATATTTTTACTCAATAATTAACAAACTTTAACAAGAAAGTCCCTGTTTACCTAAACTTTTTACTCTACTTTAACTTTTATCAAGAAACATCATATTGATCTTACACATAAGATCTGGTGGTCACTACTTATCAAGCATCTACTCAAATCCTATAAAAAACAACAACTTACAAGGCTATCACAACCTTAAAATCAAGCTTTACAAGCAATCTTAACTCAAATTAACTCACTTATAATAAGCCAACCTTTAAAATAACAGTAGCACAAATGATGAAATTTTGGATCAAGAGAACAATGCTGATCACAAGAACAATTTTGATGTCCAGCGACATTGATGTCAAGCAACACAAACAATAAGTCACGCCTTTTTTTTATATACAGTAGCGGACAAAACTGGTGCACAAAACTTTTTTTCAGCTTTTAACTACCATTACTTGCTCATGGTGAATGCAATAGCTATGAAACTATATTAGAAGGAAGATATACTAGCCATTGTAGTTTACGTGTATTCCTAGCATGACATTGTTAAAACTGAGCGAAGAGCATGCTTTTCATTTATAAAAATCTATGTTTTCTAAAAACCGCAAAAGTGTCTAAAATCTAAGACTTTGTATAATCATCTCATCTCTTGATATCATCGAATATTCTTCTTCGCATATGCTAGTGGTATACGTATATATCACTTTCAGTAAAAGAGCCCAACTCTTTAACTATTCTTTTCCAAAGATAATCTACCCTTTTTGATCTAGTGTCGTATCGTCATAGCTTTGCCTTCAATTGCCACCAAACATGCTTAAGAAGGCTTAAGCCGGGATTAGTGCTAACTAACGCCTTAGCACAGAAGCCCTGTTATCAAATATTGAGTTTGTGGCATGCCTTGGCTTGTGCTTTGTGTTATTGTCATGCTGAAACGAGAGATTACGATATTTTAGACCACTATACCCTAGGCTTTTGTGGTATGTAGTAAGCGAAATACATGTGTATACCTATGACTTTATTACAGCATCGTATACTTGATACAAATATCCTGGTCCTCAATATCTAATACAGCCTTAAAATGTAACAGAGCCACCAACATGCTTCATTGTTTGATCACCGTAAAAAGATCGCTAAGGTTGCTCGACTTGCTTTCAATATTAGTGTATACTATCTGCACTCATAACCTTCATTTTTTTTCATTGCTAAAGATGATGGACTTCCAGCCCTCTATAGTATGCGATGGTTTGCCGTGATACCACTTTCATCGCTTTTTCTGGCTTATACAGCTAATGAAAATCTTCGATTCCTTAGTTCCAGACTCAAAATCTAGCTTCCTATAGTGCCTTCTGACTGACAGTTTGCTAATACTGTATCCTAAGGTCCTCAAAAAGAGCTGAGCATCAGAAGCTGTGCGTAAAGGTCCTTGTCGAAACTTTAGGCGGATGATTGCATTAGTTATTTTGCTGACTACGATCGGTCGACTACCACGGTCACAAGCCTTGATGTTCTTTTCTTCCTTTCTTATCCTGTTGATTGTCCATTTGGAGATTCTTGCTACCCTAAAAAGATCCGCTGCCGTACGAACTAAGTGTATTCAAAATCTCAGAGCTTTGTTTTTAGAGTTACTTATTTTCTTAAGCATATAAGGCAAGTACTTTGCCATGGTGAATAGGGTGAAAACAAAAGGGAGAATTCAATGGGAAATACAAAATAAGCATGGGTTTATGTATTTTTCAAGAGCTACTAAAGCTCACTAATATACTGTGAAATCTGAAAGCAAACGGGAGAGATATGAGGAAAATTGAAGGAAGGCTAGACAAGTACTATATTTTTGGCGAAAATTGAAATATTCAAAAAATCACTAAAAATGATCTTATCCCTGAGGGATGTCCGACACAGTTCCCGTTTGCATATCATAATGTATCTTTTAGACTGCCTTTCAGATGGTATATGCCACAAAAGTCGCAGACATATGGCGGAGATGCAATACTGATTTTCATTTTTGTGCACCAGTTTTGTCCGCTACAGTAAATAAGATGAATATTTTATACAAAATCCAATTATCCAATAAATTATATAAATCCAAAAAAAAAAACTTCTTACGCTTAAAAAGCAATATTTTCTTATTGGGTCACAATAACCTTTTGTTTTCTTTTTATTTTTACTTATTCTTTCTGATCTGATACCCGAGTTATCACAAATCAAGAAAGATCCCTTTTATTTTTATCTTTTATTAAACAATCTTACTCTTAACCTTATTGATCTAAAAAGATCTGTTGGTCACTACTCAAAGACAGTTTACTCTATCAAAAGAACTGTTAAACATTCAATCAAGCTACCTAAACTCAAGTCATTCAAGACTTCAGACCTCAAATTAAACAAATCTACATCACTTTAACATAAGCCAACTCCCAAGTACTAACAAGTTACAGCAACAACCTATTTGAAAACGGAGTGTGACGAAGCAAATGATAATATTGGTGCTAATGATGATTGCGTCTTGTGAATCCCTATATTGAATCAATTCAAATTTTTTGAACCTTATTCAATATTTGAACCTTATTTCACAAAACCAAATCTTATTGTTTTAATCGTAAGATTAAATAAAAAAATTAAGCAAAAAAAACAATAACAGCAATATAAAATTAAAATCCTTCTTTATTGCAGATTTCTTTATGTTGCAAAAGAACCCCGTTTAATGGATAAAAAGTTGGCAACTATTTATATTCTTTGTGAGCGTAGATATAAAAGATATAGACTCGGTAACGATGTCGTGCTGAAGAACCAATGATTAAGCTAAAGCTTGTCGATGTTCTAATATATGCATCTGAAGTTGAACAATAGAAATAATAACCAGTCAATTAACTTTGATCTAATTACTTTTGGGGTTGACAATTGATTAGACTTGTTAAGGATACATAAGATTATAGTCACCTTATTTTAGTAAAAGGAATCTCATATGATCCTAAATAATATGTTGACATAACTTGGAATCATTTATAACATTATTCCCAACACAGATCAATAAAAGACTTTGATTAGATTTTTATATTAGGCTTTATTCATATTAACTTCACACAGTCAAATGTATGGCGTGGTTGTAATATAGTTTATTGATGATATGAGCATGTTGAATAAGGAATGACAATTACTTACCGGATCATCATTAAGTCATGTAAACCTTTATCCTAACTGAGATATTATTATTAGCCGTAATATCCAATCACGGAACTAGAGGATTTTATATTCATCCGTACCGTCTCCTAAATAGTCCTACATCCAGAGTTATCTGAAACCATCCCAATAGCATAATTGACAATACAAGCTAGGAACAGGCTAAACTAATAGTTAGAAATAGTAATCATCTATTCTGTCGAGTTGATCATAAATCTGTCCTAATTCTTTATCCGTATCATGTCTATAAATACTCTCACTTTTTACATGTAGAATTTATCATATTCAATCTTAGTTATCTTAACTTAATAAAGAGATACCAAGTTCTAACAGTATTTCTTTATCTTTGTTGTTATACTACTTTTACCTAAAACCCCCCTATCCTAAACAAGACTCGCTAGGATGACAAATACTGATCTTATTGTTCTAAATTTGGAAAAGTGTGGAATTGTTCAATCATAGTTTAATCTTTGTGTATCGTTATTTATTTTAATACAACTGATATCTTATAGAAAATAACTACATGGTTCTTTCCGCTAACGAAAATTTGCCGCCAAAAAAGGCAACTCCCGACAAACCTCCTCCACCAATCCTTCATTCCAACAAATCGTGGGCTCGTATTTTGAGGGGTAATGTTCAAACCTCTAGTACGCCATCTAATCCTCGCACTTCACTCAACACTACCAACCGTAATACTATCGATTCCCCTCTTTCTGAATCGGGACAATTGGCACTTCAGGCCACGATGGATAAATCATGATATTTACGGTTCAATCGGCGCTATAACTACATTCCAGATATGGAAATATATATTTTGGTCATTGCGCATCGATTGGTACCATTTTCGTTTTCCAATTCCGACTATTTGTTGTAGATATCTGCGCTTGAAAATAGGCGGTATGCAATTTTTTTGGGCACGCTCTATATCAATGACTTCTTTACAGATTTTAATAAGACTTTGAACATTTGTGTAGCTATATGGTCCAACAATAGGTGTTATAGATTTGCTAAAATATCTGTATTTGATGAAGAGAAATATGTTAAAAACAGCAATAAAAAAATAGAAATTTCGGAGATTTTGGCGGAGATTTTGCACAAATACTTTAATCAGTTAGAGCTTATGGTATGCAAATTTTTACTAAAAACCATCGAATAGAAACAATTTTATGTGACCCTTAAATTTATAGCATGTCTGCACTTTTTTTATGATTGCGGAGCGAATATTTGATTTCACACTCCGAGACTTTGGGAAATGACTTATCCAATAGTACGCTATATTGGGTAGAAGTTTGAATGGAATCTGAAAAATTGAATTTTGGAGCTCATCTGGCACTGTAAGCATCTGATTTCCTCAGCTTGCCCTCATTTACTTTTGTGAAGGATTAGCAATCGCCAACTCCTTTGTATGTTTCTTGAATTCTAACATTACTGATGTATGGCAGTTATATGAAACATCGATATGGCCGCCAAAATTTTTGCGACCGATTTAGGGTTCTTAGCGTATATGCTATAACAAGGATGTCTTGCAAAGTGGCATCATCCACTGTCCGAGCATGCATACCAAATGGAAGCTTATTTCTAAGCATCTTTTGATGAATGTAATATAGATACTAAGTTTTTTAACTAAATAACATCATTGATATTATGTAAGGATCACATTGCTTCCTCGATTCTTAAAATATCGTTATTTCTTCATTATGGTTCAAACATTAGTCGTAAAAAAACTAATTGTAATTGTTAAGATAATAGAAAACAAGAGGTAAAAACAAAAATAAAGAAACAGTTTGTGAACGTTTCGAGTCTGATCTTTATTTCAGTTTAAGTTAAAGTAAAAATTATTCTAATTGAAGGCAGATATTTATATCTTATTGAGTGAATGACTTGATATCTTGCATTGTAAACGTTCTTCTACTCTTTCAGGTGCTTTATCAAGTGTCATCTCTATTTATGATTATGAAAACTTTTCATTTGTTCTTTTGTATGTCTGTCATAGATTATCTTTTATTCTGGGAATTCCTCACTGATTTGAATAACGTTATTTTACGCGTTATTTCAATTATGTGAAAGATTAGCAATATTCCTGACATTGGATTGGATTTGGTTATTTTAGTTGATACTTCTTATCAAAGAACTCTCATGAATACAATACATATTTTAAAAGAACATGTTTAATTGGAATTGATTGTATGATCTTATTTAAATAAACTTGTATTTTATTTTATTTTAATTATGATCTTGTATTAAGACTTATATTTATCAACGTTAACTACAATCAGTTACTGTTCTACAACAGTAATAACCTATATACTGTTATATAATATCGTGATATTATTCTTGAATATCATTTAAAAATATTAATGCTTATCGTTTTTATAATGTTTTGTTGATTACAAATCTATTCTTAGTTAAATTTAAATGTTCTAATAAAATGTGTTATTCTCATTATAATTTGAATTAAAAAAAAACTGTAAATTATTTTTTATTGGATTTGGTACATTTCTTTGCTACTTTTTTTGTTTTTCGATGTGTGTTTATAGTTCATAGTGTTATGTTCTGGTAAAGGTAATAACAAAGATAAACCAAAAGAATACTTTTTGAGACTGAACTTTATTTAAGACAATCTTAATTGTTAAAAAGAAATCATTACAAAGTCTACTACTTATATTCTTCTATCAGTTGGCGGGTAAATGAGTAGTTATGAGCGTAGATCCAATAATTGACACGTTTGATTGAAGAATGATCACTGAATCGATTATGAAAAATTTTAATTCGTTGTTTTTATAGATCTTATTGTTCTTTAACTGATCTGGGAGAATTGTCCCATCTTCAATGAGAGGAAAGATATATTTATATGAAATGCCTCCAGTCAGATCAAAGTTGACTAGGTACCTGATCCATTATTATTCATTTACAGAAATGATGAATAGTAAAGATCATGACTTATTTAGTATTCATGTTTACTTTATAGAATGAATCTAATAGTGATAGTTTTATATAAAAAAGAAGAGTATATTTTATTTAATAAAGATTTAAATTATTATCTTTTATCAATTTTAATATACTTCTTTTAGTTGTGATTATTCAATGTCCGTTATGATCAGACTCTGTTCTACAACACATGGTAGGTGCAGTGAAAAAATCACAACAGTGAGTACTTTTTAGGCAAAGAAAAATTATAATTAAGCAAGAGCACATGATAATAGCGCTTTTGCTTTGCAAATTAAAGTTAGCATATAGTTATGCTGCTATTTAAGGTTGTCTTTCTGTAAGTGAGTTAATTTGAGTTAAGTTTGCTTATAAAGCTTAATTTAAGGTTGTGATTGCCTTGTAAGTTGTTGTTTTATATAGGGTTTAAGCAGATGTTTGATAAGTAGTGACCACCAGATCTTATGTGTAAGATCAATACGATGTTTCTTGATAAAAGTTAAAGTAGAGTAAAAAGTTTAGGTGAATAGGGACTTTCTTGTTAAAGTTTGTTATTTACTGCGTAAAAACATATGACTTATTTAAACTGACCAACAATTTCTTCACAAAAAGATGGGATATATACATATGTATGATATTTTTTTTTCTTTTTTGCTTTTCTTATTTTTTTTGACCATTTTTATATTTTCAACATTTTTTATCTTTTTAACATTTTTTATAATCTTTTATCTTTTAATTTTTTCTATTGCTATTTTTTGTTGGTTTGTGTTTTGAGTTGAGTGTTTTAGAGAAGTTTTTCTTGAAATTTTTAAAGTAAGGTACTGTAGTGACTACCAGATCTTTTAATTAAGATCAAATAAAGGTAAAGATAAAAAAAAATAAAGGGATCCGGCCCTTTTTTTGTGAAGGTTGCCTCCCCAAAGAAAAATATTTAAATAAAAATGTGAGTAGAACTGTACTGTCCTTTTTCTTCATCTAAATAGTTGGAATATTTATATTGTTAATTTTTTTTTCTTTTTGGCTTTTTTCATTTTCTTGACTTTTTCACTTTTTTGACCTTTAACATTTTCTTGACTTTTTTCATTTTTTGACTTCTTTGTTACACCATTTTTTTGACTTCTTTATCACAACATCAACCCTCAAAAAGAAGTTCTTGTGACCTACAAAAACATTTCAGCTCTAAAATAAATAAAAGGGAAAACTTAATCCGTTATCGCAAAAGTATAAAATGGTCATTGGGTGGATTGAACTCGTGACATCAAGATTCAAATGAGCCATATTTCCAATTAAGCTATTTTGTAATTTCTGGAAAAAAGTGGTTTATAAACATCCAATGGACTTCCATAAATATTTTGAAGACCGTTAAACATGTTTAAAAATATTATATGGTGCTTACTATTTTTGAAAATTACCGATGTACCAAATGATATAAAACTAACTGGGAACAAAGGTGCTTCACATAAGAAACGCCCCATTATTCTAGACTAAATCGGGAAATATTCGGAACTTCAAAAATTAAACAGCGCCATTCGATTCTGCTTGCCTTATAACCTTAGTTTCTATTTTTGGATTGTTATTCTAGCTCCGCTATAGCTGTAGATATTATGATTTATCCATCGTGGCCTGAAGTGCCAATCACCCTTCATAAAGCCTTTGCCGAGATCACAGTTTCCCCTTCTTTCAGGGAGAAGATTTGCAGTCACGGCGTTAAGTTGCCATCTTTTGATCAACTTTTCATCGGTTACCCTTCATTGCCTTCCGATGCTGATATTCTTAAAATTTCGTTTGCTAATTTACCTCGTCAGTATGGTCGGGGCAATGGAGGCTTGCTTGAGTTACAAGCTGACATGCATGAGAATCTTTCTGCTTTTGGAAAAGTGCTCAATTGTGGGACGATGTGTGGCTTAGCAGGCGTCTACTCCGGACGTGGATATGCGGTTCTCGAACTACATCAGTCTGAGAGTTCTCCAAAACTGCCCCATGTGATCCCTTGGAACTATACAGATATTTGTTCTACAGATCCGAAACCCAATTCTGTGGAAGTGTACGCTACTTGGAAATCTATGGATCCTTACTGTCGATATTGCCATGGTAATGACCACGCCTTGCTTAATTGCCCAAAGAAACTTTCCAAGGTCACATGTTATAACTGTCATGGGCAAGGACATAAATCCAAATCCTGTCCTCGTCGTAACGAAGGGGGTGGAAAAAAGACTCGGAAGTCTTATGAGTCGGTTTCGGAAGAAACCCCATCTAAAGTTCTTTCCCCATCCGTCCCCCTCAATGACCCAGCCACTCTCTCTGTTCCTCCTTCGTCAATCGAAACCGTAGATCCAACTGCTTCTACCACTTCTAGTACACAGAGATCCAAGTATGCTACAGTACCAAGAATGGTCACTCGATCAAAATCTTCCGTTTCGCCGTCTTCTTCCTCTCTTAATGAGTCCACTGTCTCTCCTCGCCGATGTCCTCACTGCCAGTTGGAAGGACATGTAACGACTAGGGCTAGGGCTTGCTTGAAGAACCCTATACGCCTCGCAGAGAACGCTAATTTTGACCACAGCGCTTTCCAAGAAGATGACTTCGTTAGGGAGCCCATAGACAAACAACCAACCGACACAGTCGACATCGATATGGCTGACGATACATTCGGTTTTTCTGCCGAATCTATTGCTAATCTTGAATTCCAACATGGGCATGATGAAGCTCAAGACGGCCTAAGCCCGTCCCTTTCATCCCTCTAATTCCTTTATTTTATGAATTTAGAAACCCGTACTGCTTGTCCTCTTCATGAACGTGCTAACATACCTGCACACAACTCCAACCCGATTACCTCTTCTTCTTTAAAAATTGCGACTATGAACTGTCGCGGTCTGCGCAAATCTAACGATCCGTCTTCCAGTTCTCAGTTCATTCGCTATTTACGAACCCACTCGCTCGATATATTGGCACTACAAGAAACACATGCTGATACTCCTCAGTTGCAAGACCTATTTCACAAGCAATTTCAAGCTTCAGATAGTCTCTGGTCTCCTCACTGTGGTTTAGTTTGTTTTTCTCCTGTCTTGTCATTTTCCAATACGGTGTTCAGTGTTTGTGGACGTATTATTACCACCACAATCTCACACCAGTCAAACATATTCGATCCTGTTTCTGTTTCCGTCATTTATGCTCCTGCTTCTCGCAATGCACGGTACGTATTTTTCTCAAATGTTTTGCAAGGTGACTTTTCTAGTTTGCCTTCAAATCCTTCGCGACACATTTTGTTAGGAGACTTTAATTACTCCTATGCATCTCATCTGTCTCCTCGTTCTCGTCGTCCACAGGCTCCTGATCACTGGCTCTCGCATATTCACAGTTACTATGTGGATGGCGTTACCCCATCTGATCAAGCTGCACTGCCAACTTTTCATCGAGGCACTCAACAGTCATGTATCGATTATATCTTTATCTCACGCGACCTCGTATCCACCCAGTCACTTGGCCGTGTGCACTATATTCAACCAACGTGGACCGATCACTTTATGGTTTCTTTGAGGATCCCACTACTCACGTCCGCATCCAACAACGATACTTCCGCCATTGGCAAAGGTTTGTGGCGCGCCCACCCACGCCTGGCTGCAGATCCTGCTTTTTGCAAACTGCTGACAACGTCAATCAGTCGAACTATTGCCACCTTTGATGACACTGTCCCCGTTGAATTGCGATGGGATGCACTGAAATCAACAGTTAAACAAACAGCTCAGTCTTTTTCACGAAAATCGGCCTTTACATTGGCTAAAGCCGAAACACTGCTTCAGAAAAAGCGTCATGGTTTGCTCAAGAAAATTGAGCATGACCCGGAATGTGCCAACGTCATTTCCCCACAACTCAAGATTGTCGAAGCCCAGCTAACTGATATTCAACAATATCATGTTGAAACATTGGCATTGAGGGCTGGAATTCGCTGGCGTGAACTAGGCGAATTGTCCCCAGGTTATCTTAAACGGACAGTCGCTACTCGTTCCGCTCGTCAGCTTATCCCGCCTCTCCTACATCCGACTCATCTCACTCTTAGTTCTACTCGTGATGAAATGCTAGATGCTGCTTCTACGTTTTACAAGAATTTGTATTCACCTCAACCCGTTGAACAAGGCGCGATCGACGATTTGATTGGGGCAATACCTGAACACTTACGATTATCTGAAGTGGATCGCTCCATCCTCGTGTCTCCCATTACCTACCATGACCTACTGGAGGGTGCATCCCGTGCCCCTATCCGGAGCAGTCCCGGAATGGATGGTCTGCCCTATGAGCTTCTGAGTTTGTTGATACAGCACCCAAAATGTCGCAGCATTGCACTAGCTGTTTTTAACAACGCTCTTAAGTATGGAGTCTTCTCTCCTTCATGGCTTGAAACATGTGTTACTTTACTTCCAAAAAAAGGGGATCTGTCTGCTCTGAAGAATTGGAGGCCCATCTCTTTAATTAATACAGATGCTAAACTTTTTACTCGGATCGTCAACTCTCGATTAATCCCTTGCGCTAATCAAATTGTCACTCCCTTCCAAACCGGCTTCGTCCGTGGTCGCTTCATTGCTGATAATGGTTTGCTTACGAAATTAGCTATGGCACACGCTCGAACATCTCGTTCAACAGCTATAGGCTTGATGTTAGACCAAGAAAAGGCGTATGACCGTGTTCATCCTGAATACCTTCGACAAGTACTCCTTCGTCTCGGCCTCCCAGCTTCTATAGTGCATAGTCTATCCTCTCTGTTCTTCGGCACGTACAGTGGGTGGAAAAATGGTTCCAATGTTTTCAACTTGCAATTTTAAATCTTTATATCTTTTGAACTACAAAGAGTAGCGGCTCACAAAAACATGCATTTTGTAGCGCCTTTCAAGCTAATATTAGTGCAAAAAGTTTTTGCCTGTACCGTTACACAATCGGGAAAAAATTAAGACTAAATACAAAAACCGACATTGGAACCATTTTTCCACTATGTGCATTATTTTATTAATATCTTGTATGACCGCCTTTCGCAGCAATTACAGCCCTACAACGATCTGGCATACTATTTATGTATCTCCTACAGTCTTCTGCTGTAAAAGTAGACCATTCTTTTTCAACGCGATTCCATAGTTCATGCACACCTTTTGCCCTAGTATCATAGGCACTTAACTTGAGCTTAAGGTGGTGCCAGATGTACTCTATTGGGTTTAGATCTGGACTTTGTGAAGGCCAGTTGAAGGTATGATCACACTTGAAGTTATTGTCCTTGAACCATTGCCTAGCTAGCTTAGACGTGTGTTTAGGATCGTTATCCTGCTGAAAATAGATGTCCTGAGGATGGTAGCCGTAGTACTCAAGGCTATCCATAAGAGTTTTACCAAGTATTCCGACGTAATCAGAAGCTTTCATCGTGCCTTCACTAATCCAGCATGTATAACCAGGTCCGTCATAGGTAATACAACCACGTACCATAATGCTACCACCCCCTCCTTTAACTGTTAAGTCGAGATGATGGGGTTGAAGTTTATCATCTGGTCGACTCCAATAGTACTTGCAACCATCTGAGCCGTAAACATTAACTTTTGTTTCGTCACTGAATACCATGCGTCTCCAGTCGTCGCTTGTCCAGTTTTTATGCTCTTCCGCCCATGCTAGTCGTCTTGCCTTCTGAACCTTAGTCAGTAAAGGCTTTTTTACCTTGATCTTAGCATGGAAGTTCATGCTTTTCATAACCTTAATGGTGCCTGAGTAACTAATAGCGTGACCAGTGCATACTAGATACTTATGAACAGCCTTTGCAGTCTTGAGGGTACCATTAACAATCTGCTTACGTATATAAGACTTGGTGGTAACGCTTAGAACAGCCTTTCTACCAGGGTTTGCTGTTACTCTACCAGGAGAAAACTTGTTGGCATATCTGCTTAAGGTAAATTTTTTTAAGTTTGGAATACGTTCCATTATCACTGAGTATGGCTTGTTCTGTAAAACCAACGATTTGATGCTTTCTTGCTTGTTTTTAGAGAGAGTGCGAACCATACGTGTAGTGATACCCTAGAGCTTCGATATATGGAGAAAGAAAAGGAAAAAAAATATTTGACCGGGGATAAATTACTTTTATAAGTCACGTAGGCTTTTTCGGCGGTAGTCGGAACAGTATGACTCATAATTAGCCAAAAAACTCCAGCGAAAGCTCCACCAATTAACAAATAAACTTATATACAGTTGTAGTGGAAAAATGGTTCCAATGTCGGTTTTTGTATTTAGTCTTAATTTTTTCCCGATTGTGTAACGGTACAGGCAAAAACTTTTTGCACTAATATTAGCTTGAAAGGCGCTACAAAATGCATGTTTTTGTGAGCCGCTACTCTTTGTAGTTCAAAAGATATAAAGCTTTAAAATTGCAAGTTGAAAACATTGGAACCATTTTTCCACCCACTGTATCTTCGATTGAACGTCAATGGTTTCTTATCCACTCCAGTCCTTCAACAGCGTGGCTTGAGACAAGGTGATCCGATTTCTCTAGTGTTGTTCAACCTTGCCTTTGAACCCCTTCTTCGTCGCATCATCCATGATCCTCACTTTCAAGGCTTTGCTCTTCCTCGGTCATCACTATCACATCCTTTGGATTTCAACCTCCAACCAGTGAAGCTGTTAGCCTACGCGGATGATGTCATCTGTTTTCTCAAAGACCCTACCGATTTGAACGTTCTTCTAGACCATCTGTCTCTATACGCTCGTGCCTCTAATGCACAGGTCAATTATCACAAGACTCTTGCCATTTCTCTCTCTGGCGCCAGTATCGCTACCTCTTCAATATGGCGGGGTCCTCTCCTGGCGCATCATATAACCCAATGGCATGACTGTACTTCTTCTCTGCCTGCTGTTTATCTTGGATTTCCACTGTGCTCATCCACCACCCAACGGAATCGGTTCCTCGCGCTTCTATTGGAAAAGATACAAAAGGCCTGTCAAATTCATTCACAACGGGCGCTATCTATTCGTGGTCGTGTGACGATTTTGAACTCGCTCATCCTTTCCAAACTATGGCATGTCCTCCGGCTAACCACTGTCCCTAAACAATTCCTCGGGCAAGTTAGGTCGGTAATGTCTTCCTTCCTGACTTACCGTATGTTTCCAAAAATTGGCTTTTCTACCATGTGTCTTCCTCGTCACGCTGGCGGTCTAGGAGTACTTGATCCTGGAGTACAACAAGGAGCACTGCAATTACGCTGGATCACCCCGCTGCTCAGCAATGTTCCCGTAGGCCCGTTAGCAACCTTTTGGACGTCCAAAGGAATCCGCTTTTCTATTGTCCTGGCTCGCCTTGCCGATTATTTTCTCCACTGCCTAGAAGATCTACAGGCTTCATCACCACATACGTGGCCTCTCGCTGACTACAGGTTGTCCTTTCTCTTTCCAGATCTGCGCCCTCCTCGTCTACGTGGATTGGATAGTCCTTTTGCTTTACTTTTTGGTGCGATAGACATCCTTCCTGCCGATTATCGGCAAGTGGTTCCTTCTGCCAATACCTGTCTGCAATTACCAGTTTCTGCTTGTCTTCGCGCTGTTCCCAACACGCCTTTGAACCGATCTCTCCGACAACTCCGTCTCTCCTCGTCATACATCAGAGACCTCGGCTCCAATCTTCTTCGTCCTCGAACTGCCATGGAATTCCATGTACATCCATATCTTGCCAGGAAATTTCTTCGCCTAGTGCGGAAAAATCACATTCTTCTGGCCCCTTTCTTGGTTCGTCCATTCATCCCTGTGCAATATGCTAGTCTCGGATCCCACCCGTTCACGCCAGATCTCACCTCTGCTGTTGATGCCTCTCCTTTTCTTTTAAGCCGCAAGTTGATTACTGTTGATAACTCTCGGCGTCTTAACTCGAGATTATTCCGCCGACTATGCATACTTCCGACCAGTGGTCCAAAGATCCTCTTTCCTCTGCCTCCAGACGGTTGGCGTCAATTCTGGAAAATCCCCCTTTCCCACTCTTGCAGGAACGTTTGGTATCGTCTACTACACCACAAACTCCCTACTAGATCCAACCTTCACCGACTACTCCCGTCTATCTTTCCGTCCCCCTCTTGCTTAAATTGTCCTGATTAAGAAGAAACTTTGGAACACTTCCTCTATCTGTGCCCTCAAAAATTGCTTGTTTGGCAAAGCATATGGAACGAGCACTTTCCAACGCAATACTTCTCTTCCTTTTCCGTCGCTCATGCACTATTCCAATTGAAGTTCCCTCCCGTCCCCGCATCCAGCTTTGATATTTCATCTGCTGCAATCATCGGTCACACCTTGCTTTCTGTTTGGCGCGCTCACTGGGCGTTCATTTTTGATAATATTCCTATTCAAACTTCTGTCATCCTCAACAGTTCTCAAAAACTTTCTCGGCAACTACATCACGAAACTCTTGTACAAACTGGCTGCTCACACCGTGCACTTCCACACTGGTCTCTTGTTTAACTTCGTCTCAAATTCAAATTTTAATTTTATTTAATTTCATTTTCTACTTTCATAACTTCAGCTATAACACAAAACCCAAAAAAAAGTTAATCCTCCAAAAATTTAAAAACCCAAAAACAAAGCTGTGACTCGATCTTAATCGTCATATTAATAAACTTGAGCTTCGTCTCCTTATAAAAAAAAAAAATATAGAAAATAACTATGTTTACAACAATTAATTTCCTTTTTTAAATAAAGTTGGTAAAATTATTATAGTTAAAACAACAGTCTATAAATCAGATGTTATAAAATTCATAAAAACTATAAAAAAAAACAATTAAAACACTTACTTCTGACATACTTTACTTTTGATTATTTTTAAATAAATATCATTCAAAGCAAATCTCTTTTATTATCGTTACTATTTTACTAAACATCAACAACAAGTCGA
Organism: Rhizopus delemar RA 99-880; assembly: GCF_000149305.1. Taxonomy (NCBI): domain Eukaryota; kingdom Fungi; phylum Mucoromycota; class Mucoromycetes; order Mucorales; family Rhizopodaceae; genus Rhizopus; species Rhizopus delemar. The sequence goes on along the minus strand of NW_027137856.1, from coordinate 132,128 downwards.
GTCCCTTGAAGCCAAATATCTTCATTGTATCACTGTTAAAGCTCATATCAAGCTACTATTACCTTTATATCAAGACTGATTTACTTTAAAACAAGATCTGGTGGTCACTCCTATCAAGAAAATACTCAAATATAACTTTACTTTATATTCAAAACTATTTTAAACTCTCTATAAATACACAAGGCCTAAATAGAAAACAAGCTATTACAGTGTCATTTCTGTTTATTCTATTGTGACGAAAATAGAGACCCTTTTAGTCAAACTGTACCACTTGTCAAAGAAAGTTCGGACCTGAACTAAGTTCATTCTCTCAATATTTTTGATAACTCAATGAAATTGAAAAACTCAACAAAATTCACAATTCAAAGGAAAAACACAAAAACCCAAAAACAATACAAAATCAAGAAAACCAAAAGCATATAAATACCAACATTTTATCAAGCATCATTATCATTATTATTATTATCTTACCTTATCCAAATAAATTTCCTTTGAAACAAAATACTTTTTATTTTATAATCAGGAAGAACCAATAACCCCTTGAACCATATACTTCATTGTAATCTCTTTTTTATTTTATCTTCTACACATTACTTTTACTTTTATTCAAATCAGTCTGATCTACTTAACAAGATCTGGTGGTCACTTTACTCAAGCGAACTTATAACTCGAATTATCTACTCTATTTGGAGCTTACTTTATCCAATACTTTATTCAACTACTAAAACTTTATCTCAATAACGTATGTCAAGCCTACCAAAAATCAGAAAGCATATCGAATCTCACATTTGGTGGTCACTACGAGGGAAAATCTATTAAAGCAGCAAACAAATCAAACTATCAGGAAAACTTCAAAAAAAAAAATTATTCAAAATCGACTCTACAATATCAGAACACTTGTTAGCAACAATGAATACAGCAGGACAAAACGTTTTGGCCTCAATTAGCAACCAAAGCGTAGCCCAAGGATATCGCCCAAAATTAATTGAATTTTATGGTTATGAAGGAGAAGATTTCCGTCACTTTTGTTATAGGTAGACATAATAAAATAATAAATTATGCTATAAACCAAACATCTCCAACACTAGCATAGTTGAATGTTAAAGATCTGACGATGAATTATATCATAAAGAGTAATGAATGTCTTGCATATATAATACCAACTTGTTATAGTAATGAGTCTTTGCATAATCTCTTTTATGATCCAATGTATTAAGTTGCATTGTGACTATGTATGTTAGAATAGAATACTGTTTTTCTTGCATAGTAACTTTATAGATCTAAACGAATGATTGAAAAATAATCTTATCAATAATCCGATTGATGCCTTAATGGCCCCTGCTGTCTCCATCATTAGGCTTTAGTCTTTCTGTACTTATTGAGTGACCGAGTTTACTCAAACCCAATAACCATTCAGGAACAAAGTACAAGTGCTGTCTTAAACAACGATTCCATGGATATCTATTTATAAATGCAACACTAGTAGCTTAGAACAGCGATTTATAATATAATTGTACAAGATAAGGTTCCATGGAATAAGATGTGATGACATGCTCCAATCCTGAATGAAACATCAAGAAAGAACCCATTGATTTAACTCAATCATCCCCATGAATTATTATTCAAAAGAATATAAATATCCCACCTAAATCCTCATTGAAAAGAGGCATAACTTTAACTTGAATATAATCAAGTATAAAAAGTATCTCAAAGTAATTATCGTTTTAGTGATTTTTTATTTTTTTTTATCTTCGTTTATTACAGAACCATCCTTGATACAACACATATTCTAAAAGAGTATGCTTACTTGGAATCGATTGTATGATATTACTTAAATAAATTTGTGTTTATTTTATTGTAACTATGATCTTATATTAATGCTTGTATTTATTAATGCCAGTTACAATCAATTACTCTTCTACAACTCCTACACTATTTCTTTATTTTTGCTTTATCTTTTTCTTAATAACTATTGTCATTATACAACGATCGTGCCCTTCAATTTTTCAAATATTGCATTCCAGCCTCAATTGATGTCACGTCTTACAAATATCATTCAATATGTTGTCGTCGTAAGAATGTAAAGTATAACAGGCTATCAACATGTATTCGATCTTCTATTTCTAGCTTTTTTATGAAACCACTTCATGCAGCTTTCTTCTGTTCTGCCTCTTTTACACCAAATTATCTTTTATCTCAAACCAAGGCGATATATGTGATATTCAATTCAACTAGATTTAACTTAATGATGGAAGCAAACAGTCTATACTGTCTGAATATAGTCCACGTGAATCAATGCCAGTAATAGAAAAATAAAAATTGTCTAAATCTATACTTAAAAGTACTTATTGGTACACTTTTGTAAACGGTTTGTCAGCTTCTAGAAATTAACAGCACTTCATTTTGTACATAATTATACGTTTATTGACCACCAGCTTCCTTAGATTTTGACTTCATAGTAATCTCGATCTTTCGGACATCTCCATCAGGACTGATCAGCAAGCAACTTGATAATAGTCCATATTCGCTTTTTTCTAATTCCTTGGCTTTTTTCCTCCTATCCAAACTAACCATACTGCTCCCAAGGGGCTCTCTTGCACAAGGAACTAATTTCCATCCTGGACCTATATGAAATGCACCTACTTGCTTACCATGTCTCATCTGAAATATTCTAAGACTACCTAACTTTGACGAATGGATAACTAAGAACTGAAGCACCTTTGGCGGTCCTGCTGGAGCTTGTTGTTGATAGAGCTCATGTTCAAATGCCTCAACCCATCCACATGCTGCATCTCGAACGCCTTTCCACATTCTGATCATCTCGCCTTCCACCACATCCCAAAGTATCACTCGACCGAGTGCATCACTCGTAGCTGCTAGCGTGTGCCTCTGTGCACTGGTTGAAGGTGGACAGACATAGATGTGATTGATTTGACGATATGGGTCATTAGCTGACAAAATAGCTGGAATGGGTGTAGCTGGCTCAACATTGGTTGGTGGCTGTGGCATGTCAGGAACATACGGCGTGCCTGCATGCTTTTGATTAGCAGAATTATTAGCAGTTGTTCCCCACCAAGATTTAGCAAACGAAAACACAGGTGACGCAACTCGTGATACCACATATGTCGCCATGGAAGCAGCTGAAAGTGTTCGTGTTGACTCAGCAGTAGCATAATAAGTTAACATCGGGTAGACACCAACACCAATATATCTTGCACTTGCATTACTTGATATGCGTGTAGATGTAGCATTTGAATAATGAAGATCTGGCACCTGAGAATGCATTGAAGAGGGGCCTAGTTAAGTAAGCTCATTTTGTTTAATAAACGCATAATAAATTTGTAAGAAAGGTTTCCATTACCTAGACTGACAACATCTTTTACTTGATCTTGATGTTGAAGCTCCCACTTCTTGTACTGAAAGGCTGTGTGCATGCGAGATGCGTCGATACCACTTTCCCGCTGTCCATCACATATCCTCAATACTAACCATAAACTTTGACCGTCAATGCTCACCACTTTTTTCCCTTCAAATAGTATAGTAATGTCTTCGTCCTCTTTAGGTGGTGACAAGGAAGATACTTTGAAAACAGGCGGCGGTGTTCTCATCTTTATAGAAAGCACAGGTGTTGTTTCTAGCCGCTGCTCTGTTAAAAGGACTCCCGACTTCACAAAAAAAAAAATCAGTGTTTGGTTTTTTTTGTTTTTGTTTTCCTTTACTTACTTCTGAAAAGACTCGAACCCAGCCAGATTTGTATCCACACATAATGTAGTTTTGACTAAGAGGAGAAATATAAGCACTATTTTTGAGGTACACAATTCTTACGTTGATCGTGTTGAAGGCACAAAGAGCGGTAAGCATAGCAAAGAAGTAATAATTTCACTTAAGAAAAATTAGCATAACAATGATTTGTTGATAAAAAAAAAGAAAATTACTTTTCAAGTTTAGTGTTCTGTCCAATAGCTGAATATTCACCTTCAGCATTAACTTTAACAGTTATAAATTTGGTTTTATAGGCTAAGACAAGTGTACGTCCACTGGCAGAAGACGATATTAAATATGCTTCTTTTGATTGTACATTTGGAGAAGGAGATCGTGTTGTAAAGTCAGTTCGATTTGATACAGCATCTTCATCTGCTCCCCATGCCCATTCCTTATCAGATCCATCTGATAAACTACCCATGAGTTATATGGTGTTCAATTGTTCAGGAAGAATGTACCTGTTTCTTCTTTTTGATCATCTAACGTTTCTTCGGTTACTTCTTTAATTGAACTTGATACTTGAGGTAAATTACCCACAAGAATCTCAAGAATAGGAATTGGTATTTTATAATGTCGTTGCAATTTACACTTTATTTCATTCGTAGTTGGCATCTGGCTTAATATTCACTATTTTCATATAAAATAAAAAATAAAAAAGAAAACAAAAACAAAAAGCGACGTCCTTAAAAGTCAATTATTTTTATTTATGCAGAATTGAATTTACTTCTTTCCTAAAAGCATTGCCCGAAAGTCATCATTGCTTTTATTTTCATTTTTGATGTTGCTTGATGATTCACTAACTTGCGTTTCGCTTTTATCCCGTGATATCCTTGAAGTACCTAAGGCAATCGCTTTTCCTCTTTTTGGAGGCCTTGGAGCTCTGAAATGTCTATCACGACGGACTTCATGATCCTCCTTCCTTGGCTTTTTAATGTCTTGACCAATATTTTCTGAAGATGCCTTTCGTTTAAGAATATTTGATGGTTCTTTTTCAATAGGCTCAGTTTCACCTGCATCGAGTTCTTCTTTTCCTTCTTCTTGCACAGTAGCAACTCGCTTTTCTTTCTGCTTTTGTTTCTGTTGCATACGATGTAATCCCTTCTTTCTCTATATATTCACTTTTTACGTACAGTTCTATCTGTAATGGGTTTATGTTAAGACATACCTTGGTTTCTAATTCCTTGCTTATCTTTCTTTGTTCTTTTTCTTCTTGTTCAACGAGTTGTGCATGCCACTCGTTCGTTAACATTTTGGTTTTACTGTTGATACGAACAAGAGCATCTTCATATGATTCCAAGTTCCCCATTTCATACTCTATAGAATTCCATACTTCAATAAGCCTTGCTGGATCATCTATGCGTTTGATTATAGATTTCTTAAACAACGTTTGACATTTGACGTAGTTTCCTAAGTCACTGCATGCCAAATTTATATTAGCAATGAACCATAAATTGGCAATTTTCAAATTTTACCGTTCAAAATAAATATACTGAATCCAAGCTTCTGCACTGCGACCATTCTTACGAACAATATGTTCCCATAATTCTCTTGCTTTGTCAATGTCACCAAGTCTAGTTGAAATGCGAGCATAGAATTTTTCAACTCTGCAATATGGGTCTCCTGATTCAGGAAAAGCTAAAAGGGGAAGATGAGATTGCTTTACAAAACAGAGTAGTACTTTGCTTTACCTTCATGAAGATACACCAAGCTTTCTTCAAATGCAACGCGCAGGTTCATCACATCGTCTTCTGCAGCTATAGTCGCTTAAGTATTATAGTCTATTCCTTTCAATATGAAATTTAACTTACGGTCTTCCCAGTCAATCTTTCTTCTATAATAGTTGCATTTAGCCAAAAGGACTGCAACCAAATCCTCTATACTCGCTAAAAGCTGTTGAGAAGATAGAGCTTTATCGAAAGTGTCTAAAAAAAGCTTAAGTGTAAATTATGAATAAATCTAGATATACTTACCATTTATTTGATCTGGCTCATATCCTCCTGACTCCATGAGTCTAGTCAAATGTGCCCAAAGTATGCCTGACCAAGGACAGTTCCGAATAGATCGTTGACAAATATTCTCAAGAAAGGATTGTACTCTGGCCTTTTCAACCTTCAAAGAAAATGAGCCTGCCTGAGGTTTTTGTAAGTTTGTTTAGCTTACCAAAAATAAAATATAATCATTCCATAAGTTAGGATCTGTACAGTAAATAAGGATGGCCCGCTCGTACAAACAACGAACGTTATTTAAAGAAAATTTGTTTTTCGCAATCTTTTCATTTTCAATATATTCATAAAACGCGTTTATCGAATACTGAGCTGCAATCAGCTTTTGTTCAAAAACATCTCTTTCATCTGCTGCTCTTTTAGTATCTGCATATATTTTGTTAGCCTGAACCATATTTTCCTCGTAGTTGTTATTATCCCAAGCTGTAATGTAAGTTGAATAGCCATTAAATGTTTCTTCACAGTCAATATGTAGTACGTTCAATCGATCCAAGTATACTTTTTTTACTCTTTCTACTTGATCAGGATTTTTGAATTTATTCATTACATCTATCTCGAACTGAACATAAAGCCTCCATATTTCTTGACTACGTTTAACATGATATACTGTCGCTCTAACTGCCTTTAACAGATCTTCTCGTGTTGAGTCAATTAAATCATTTTCTTGATCCATTTCTTCAAATACTTTATAAAACCTTTCGAGTATAAACTCAGTATAAGACTTCCATATATCAATTGCTAAGGCCAAATATGTAAGAAAGCATCCAAAATAAGCGATATGTTCATAATTTCTTACAAAAATAGTCCTTTTCAGCTTCATCGTAAAGATGAAGTAACCTTCTTTCTCCTTCTTCACTTGTAGCTTCCTTCTTTGCATCGTCAATCCAATCAAGCCATAGATCTATTGCCTTTGGTTAGAGTTTGCATCTCATAAACATTGCTCAACTTTTACTTTCTGACAATGGATAAATATCATGCATAGCTAATCTCGCATCCTCCAACTGTTCCGGTAAATCAGTTTGCTTTAACAAATCAATCAATTGAACATGAAGATCATATTGTGTATTATCCTTTCCTAGCTATAATCAAGTGTTAGCAAGAGCCATTCGCGACGAGCTCGTCATTTTTTGTACTTTTTCAATAATGTCTGGTATCTGGTCTAATGCCTCCAACGTCATTTGAGATACTTCCTCATTTTCAGCCTCATTCATGATAGCTTCGTTTTCCACCGTATTTTCTTCGGACAAGTTATTTTGTGAGGTGTTTGGAACCTCGTTCGATGCTTCCATTGGCGATGACATGGCAAACAAACTTTATTAAAAAAATGCGTATACCGGTTGTGGCTTTAGGATGCTCAGTTTTTTAAACACAGTAAATATTTCAAGTGACTATGATATATCGTATGCCTTAAGTCTCTATTCATTTTTGCAAATATACAAGCTATTAGGACCACTATACGATCATATATTGCAAAAGAAAATAATATAGATTGATGAAATCATTTAGCCCTCATATATCATACTTGTAACTTCCATTTTACTTTGTAATTTATTCATTTTATATACCACCTTTTCTTTTGCGACTTCCTCTTGAACACTAATTTTTTATAAAGACATGGTGTTTCCTAATATATAAAATTTGCAGTAGTTGATTTTTTAAAATGAGTATACTTTTATACGAAGAAGAACAAGGAATTATTATCTATGAGATTGGTCTATTCGAGCTCATAAGACTCCATTGTTGATCAGGAACAATATACACCGGGAGCGATTAGTTATCATACCTCCAACTTTTGCAAACAATGTCTACAGAGAAATATTCTCGAGCTATTGCAATACAAATAGATACGCCTAAATATGAAGACTTTTATATAAGAGAAATGAATGGAGAATGTACTTATATGTCTTATATTTCTCAAGGCAAGACTAGATCCTTCAAACTAAAAATTGCAAAGAACTTAAGTACTTCTGCTGCAGTGAAACAATTGGAAGTTCATATTCACGCAGCATAAAGATATGGTACAAGCGAGCATGTATAAATAAAGTGTCCGTTCGGATCAGATTGGTTTGTCGGATGAAAAGACAAAGAAAAAGTCTCTAACAAGAGCAAGGGTAAAAAAAATCAAAAGAGAAACAATGTGTTGAAAAGTCACCTAATATCAGAGAAATGGACTACGCCATTCAACTAGTATTTGCCCAGAAGGACCCTGAGTACGCAGAGGAACATAGTGCAGTAATTGATCTAGTTCATGTAGTTTAGAGCAAATAATCCGCCATAAATATACCCAGAAGATCGCTGTGCTCAAGGAGGCAAAGAAGCGTAATGGAAGCATATTTAAAAGGAATGAGAAAAGATACATTATTGATTCCAACATGCAGAAACGTTGATGCATATCTAAACAGTAAATAGTATGTTGTTTGGAAAGGGTATGAATAGGGCTTCGCGTGCAAAACTTGGAGCGATCATCTTAGGGGTTATTGTATACATTGGCTCCTTTCCTGACGGATTAAAGACGGCCATAAAATTGAGTCAAGGGAGGCTTTCTGACGACAACTAGATAGTAGTTTAGAGTCCTTGTCTTGAATTCATTTGTCCAAGGGCATTCATTGTTCTATACTTACAACATTTCTTTTTGGAAACACTGTGGTTATGATGATTTAGTTAAAAAAAACTTCTTAAAAGTAAATGTTCTATATGAATCACATACTTAGAGAGACACATCATACGCGGCTTAGCTTTCTCATAAATAAATAGCGATACACTCCTTTACTACAAAGTTTATGCAAAGAGATATATAAATAAAAAAGCTCACTTTTGTAAGAACGAATGATCCATGTGCATTGTAGAATTTGTTTAAAAAGTTTTAGATATGAAAATAGGTAAGACGAGTTTTGGTTATCCGTTGATGTAGTCAGAACATATTTTTTAGAATATCTATTTATGTAGAGTGTAAGAAAATGTTTCTTCAAACTTTCTTATAATAATAAACAAGTTAGTCTTTCTATAAATGTTAAAACGATCAAATAAGAATAGTTCTTGTTTTTTATCTAGTTTTATTTGACTTTTTCTTTTAACATTCTTAAGTATATGAAGCACAAACGTAATATTGTAAAGATTCTCTAGCGAGACAAGGTTGAAAAAAAGGGAATGCAAATACAAATAAAAATGAACGTCAGGCAATTGTGGAGGAGAAGTAAAAAACTATTATAGAAATGCATGAATATAGTGACATATCTAATGTAGGGACTTCTCCACTTTTTGGCTTCTTCATGGAATCGAGTATACTATGATTCAATAGTACAGCAACTAAATAAGTATGATTCAAAGATGCTGTAGAAAAAGCGCTGATATATAATTACGAAATAATGTTTGTTTTTACCTTTTTAATAATAGATTTTGTGCTTCGACTACGTGTTTATTTTGTGCCACTTTGGGATTATAACATGGGGTTGGTAAACGGGCTTGATCGGCAACAACAGACCGGTTTTGTACCACGCTTGTAATTGAAAAACAATGTTTGAAGGCGCCTCTTAACTTTTATTTGATATGTAGTTATAGAAAAATATGCAATTACTTTCATGAAATCATCAAAGGTAAAGCTTGCTTCACATGTGAAAACTGTTTATCAAAATATTCTAAAACGATATATTGTGAATTGAAGTATATGTATTATTAAAACTTTGAATGCTACAACAGTACACACTGCTTTCAATTTACTGTAGATCAATCTCAAAAACTCTAAAGTGAGCCTTGTATTTTTATTTTTATTTTTTGGTAGGGGTATTCCGAATAAAGAGAAAAGAAAGAGCCTACAGGATATGATTAAAAAAGATATAATCAAAATTATACAATTTAAAATATTTGGATGATCGTAAAAAGTACAGACGCTTTTTATTTAATGAGTTTTGTACAAAATTTATATTATGAGTTTATTGCTTGTCTTATTTAATCAATTTATTTATTAGATGAACTACCGTATAATCTAACTTCTTTTCTCCTTTTTCTTTCATATACGCAACCCACAATCAATAATACATGAAAAATAATGAGATTCCAATTCTACTTCAAAAAATAAATTGCACCCTATTTCTTGTCATTCGTTAAATAAAGACAATCGCTTTATGAGTGTAACAATGCGGTCATCATACTTTCAATTTTAATCGGACAATTGTTCCTTATTATTTACTTTGATATTCTTTAATAAATGCTTGTTATTTGCTTGCTTTTATAAACCAATATATAAAAACCCATATTTCTATTGGTTTAATTATTAACTTTTTCTTTCTTTCTTTCTTTTTTATAAAAAAGCGGGATACAGGGATTTGTCTATAACCATAAAAGTCAATAATATGTTTCCGCACGGTCTTGAGTACAAAGAAGCTTGTCGAATAGTTGTCCAAAACTAGTACAAACATTTTGTGCCCTACGTTTTTAAACGGCCATTCCAATCGAGATTCTATAAGAAATCAACTGATAAAAATCGGTGATAGTTTCGCTGTATGCTCTTATGAAGGAGAAACAAGAGAAAGTGGGGGAGGGGATGAGTCACTCCTTTCTGTCCCCCCTTTTTTTAATTTAGTCATTGACAAAAATACAATTTCCTTATAAAAGACTCAACATTATTTTGATGCCACTAACTCAACAATTTTTTTTTCTTAATTCCTAATGCTTGTTATCCAAAGCTCTTTATACGAAAATCCGACATTTATTCAAAAGATAATGAAGAGAAGATCTTCATATAAACACAATATTTGTCCATTATACACTGCTAATATAATCTCAGAACCTTCACCGTGGAAAGGAAATCATTCGCTCCATAATGCCACCAAGATTGCAACAAGTCATTCATATACTAATGAACTACCAAAGAAAACAAAAACTTACAATAATCCTTTAATGCATCACAGCAAATCCCAATCAAATATGACTTGTTGTAACAACGTCTTACCTTCTCTACCTTCTTTATCCTCTTCTTCGTCTACTGCTTCTTCGACAGCTTCAAGTACGGTACCAATCTTGCCAAAATCAAATTCTTCCATAAAGCAGCACAAGAAGAGGCTACACAACTCAGAATTCGTTTTGAGATTTATGGACCAATGTATTTTACAAAAGCAGCGTCAACAGCGACAGCTGGATGCTTCTTTTGCTAATCTAAACAGATCAGCATCTGTGTCGATGAACATGGTTTTACGACCGCAACAACAGCAACATTTTGATAGCGCATTGTTGAATCCAAATGCAAGACGCGGAAGTACTCGGCAAGCTCGAGAACACGCGATCAAGAAATCCCCAAAAAACGCCTTACCCAAGCTTAGCAGCAGCCAGCAGCAGACAGCATTGATCACCGAATGGCCTTACGTACTTACTCAAGACAATGAAGAGCAAGACCGTATGGTTGCACAGCATTATTTATTACGTACCGCTTTTGGTTCTGACTTTTGCTCCCCTATCCGTTCTCAACTTCAAAAGGGCATTATTGTCTTGGACGTTGGCTGTGGACCAGGCACCTGGACGATGGAAATGGGCACTGCGTTTCCTAAATCAACGTTTATTGGTATCGATCAAAGTGCATTTTTCCCAAAGGATATCAAGCCAAAGAATTGCCATTTTCGTACATGTGGTCACTTGGTACAACACCAACTGCCACTCCCATTCCCGGATAATAGCATTGATTATATCTATCAAAGGGACATGAACTGGGGCTTAACGGGCCAAACTTGGCAAGCACTACTCAAGGAATACCTTCGTATCTTGAAACCTGGAGGATGGATCGAGGTTGTCGAGCAGGTAATTTTTTTTTTTTTTACTCTATGAATTTATCACCAAGAATATTTTTTTCCCCTCAGGATTTCGAAACTCAGAATAGTCCTGAAAATGAATGTTACATGAATGATAAATGTACGTAAAAAATCATGCTATCGGATCGCTTTTTCTAATTATATCTAATTTTATAGTAATTGCGAGCTTGTGCTTGCGCATGCAAGACCCTTATGCTGTCCATAGGTTACCTACAATGCTTTTATTTAATGGATTTGATAGTATCGAAACCATCTCAAAGTCTTGTCCTCTTGGTTGGGGAGCAGACACAGTTACTAACTGCTCCAGTGAGTCAGGATCGGTCACAGTTGCAGAGAGCTCTTCTACTGTTGAACAGCAAGGAGAAGCTCCCAAATGCTCTGAGTTTTCACGAGCTATGGCTAGTCAGTACACAGCTCTGTTGAAATCGTTACGTCCTTGGCTCTCTACAGTCATGAATCTTGATTATGAAAAATACGACGACTATATCGCAGGTTTACCAGCAGAATGGCGTCGTGCCAAGACATGTATTAACTGGCATTGTTTTATTTCCCAAAAACCGCATTATACATAAATTTTGTAAATAAATACCCTCCCTTTTTTGTTCACATTGTTATTTATTGTTAAATGTCAAGTACCCTTTGTGGTCGTGTTCAGGATAGTGTTTGAGTGAATACCAAAGCAATCATGGCCATATTGATTGGCCAGTATACAATGCAAGTGTAAGTTAAAAACCAGGAGCCAAATGTCTGATAATCAAACAGGAGCGTAGATAAAATGTGGACTAAAGAGGTTTCGGTGAGAGCGCCAAATAAAGTAGCTAGCCCGGAAGGAGATAATGTCACTAAAATTAAAGTTTGTACGCACTTCCAAAACAGCCTGGTGGATGGCCTAGTCAAACTGTAGGGGATTAAAATAAGGAGAGCGGTTGCTATACCCAATGTGAAATTTAGGAGTGACACAGAGGCAATTACAAGCGCGCTTTCTGCAAGGCAAAAAGATTTAAGTATGGTTCCATCATGTTCAGGAGATTTGCTTTTAGAAATCCAAATAATCAAGAGTAAAATTGTAGCACAAAATATACCAAGAGATGCTCCAAACTGAATACCGATAGCCTATAAAGTAAGAGGATTAGCAAAGATTGATTGATATTTATGAGTGCTGATTTCTCTATTACCGTTTCCCCAGGAAATCGGGCAAGATATTCTCGTGCAAATGATGGTTGTATAATGTTAAAGATAATCACGCCTGCAGCATGAGTAATGATTAGTATAGTTAATGCAAACAGATGATGATGCTTTTTTGCAGGTAACGTAGCCAATACTGTTTTCTCTTTCTCTGATAGGTTAGTGATGATTGGAGTAGTTCCTAAATAATAAAGAACTAAAGAGTAAATGTACAGGTTAAGGATAACATCTGCTATGCATTTCGGCTAATAAATTAGTTTGTAATGTAAAAAGGATATTTGAATTATAAGAGCACATGCAAATAGAATGACAGGTGGCATATATTGACTAATTGATACATAATGATACGGTGAAGGTAACATGTAAAAAAAGAAAGACTGATGAAAGTGCTCCAATAAATTATTCAAACTACGAAATGTAGATTCTACCAATCTAACAAAACTCATGTCAATAATTGCAATCTTCTCCACATCCTTGCTTTGCGTACCTTCCAATACGACTAAATCCAAAAAGATTGTTTAGATTTGTTGTTCCTAGGATACCATGTATGGTGACTGCATCTATCCTATATCTATAACCAAAAGGTTACTTGAAGTTATATATTAAGAAGCACATCAGGAAGCCAACCAACCTCAAATATAATCCAGCATCGCTAGAAGGATGTCCAAGAACTAAAAACCTCATGCTGTTTAACATGTTAAATAATGAGCGAAGATATTCGTTGTCTTTGATATCTGAAAAGGGATGTTTTGTAGTGTCGTGCAGTGTGATTGCTATTGGCAAATTTGATCTTTCAACAACAGCTACAATCGTGTTTATTAAATCCAAATTTGGTAGCTGTCCATTCACACCCTCTAAAAGCTCAATTAGATATATTATTTTTACAATTTTACATTTTTTAAAATACCAAAGAAGATCCCAAGTGTCTCATAATCCTGGGTTCCTGGAAAATCGAGGTTAACAGCACCCTGTATTGTGCCGGATCTGGGCATTACGATTGCTGAAAATTCATCTTCATAAAGTAAGTATGGTTTAATTCTCTCTTTTTTGTAAATGTCATAAAGACTATGCTCAAACTCACCTCCATCTTCCATACCGTGATATGCATCTAACCAAGCCTGTGTTCCCGCTTTTCCTTGATCTGTCACTAACAAAATAATGTCTTTTGCCCAATAAACATTGCGTTTAAACAATTTTGCAAGAGATAAAAGCAGAGCAATTCCGTTGGTGTTGTCTAAAAAGTCTTCTTAATAACTTTAATTCGTAATCACTTTGACCAATAAACTTACATTCACCTGTTCTAGATACCCAAGGGGCACTGAGGATCAAAGCTTCCTTACCATCACTTCTAGGTGCTTTATGAATCGCAAAAGCATTGGCTCCTTTCTTTTTATCTTATATAAAAACCAACTCTCACACTATCTTTCTTTTCTTTTTACCGTATTGTATCCATTATTATCAAAGGTGAAGTGCTGCACAGCGGAAACAAATCCGGATAACCTGAACTCTTTTTGTATAAATTGCGCCCGTCTATTTCTTGTATTAATATTGTGATTTCCGCTTCAATTTTAAATGCTTACGTTTCACTATCTTTATCTTGGACTCGAGATAGCTTGTGTATGTAATCTTCTGCAGTTTTGATATCGTTGTATCCATATTCGACATTAGCCTAGTAGTAGTGTTATTTTATTACGAGTTACATCTTTTTAAAATTTATCGGAACAGCAGCTTTTACCTGTCCTGGAAGAAGTGCGTTTTCTGATATATAAGTTCCTTTGCTGTATCCATCATAAGGTAAGATAAGTATCCAAATAATTCCAATAAAAAATAATACAAAGCTATACTTTCAATGTTATACTGTATATAGGTAAATTTGTCTTTTTTTTGTGCAAATTACCTCAAGACAGGTGCAAATCTTTGCAGTAAGCGAAACAATCGCGCTCGTTTTTCAAGATCTACTAGACTGTCTGTGTTCTTTGACATCCATCTTTCTTTTAATTTTGCAAGAAGCATAAAGGATCAATAGCAGAATAAAGTCTTGCGCTTTTTTTGTGTGCGCGATTCCCCTTCTTTTAGAATTAAAACGCCGCTTCTTTACTAACCATTTTGTATAACTGAAAGTATCGTTGCAAAACATGCCTAACTGTATGCCCATTCAATGAATTTATGCTTGATTTAATACTTTCGTAAGATCTCAGTAGAAGATGATAACGCAAGGCACATTGTTTCATGAAAATAGAATTTAAACTGATATAATGCAACTAATTACAAACTGTGATGTAGCAAAATAATTTATTATCAATTTATTTGAAAGTTTTATAGAAGTTGGACGAACTTGAGCACGCTCATAGTAAGCCTTGAGAGCAAGACCATTTTCAAATACTTGTTCAGGCTTGCGGACAATTATGATACGGAAGAGGTAAGGCACAAAATGAAGATCGGTAACAGAATGCCTACCAAAAAGATAATCACCATTTGAATTCAAGAGAGATTCAACCTTGTTCAGAAAGTTGCATATTTCAAGCAAACATAGCCTTGGTGTCTGAAATCCTTTGGCAGACATTTAACACACTTTGGGACTCTTGAATCGACTTGTGATGGACATCAACATATTTTAGGGCCTCTTTCAAATAAGTTTGCAGGCATTGGATACGATTCTCGAGGAAACCAGCCATTCCGATCTTTTTAGCTTCTAATTCCTGTTTGCTTCCAGATGTCAGGAAAAAAAAAGAATGCTTCCTATATCAGCTTCTTCGTGCATCTCTCTTATGAATTCGTCAATTTCGGCTTTTTTCTCGGGAATGGATAGTTTGCTACCTGCGATTTCATTTAGGTAATAAATGACAGATATTGTATCATTCAAACACTTTTTACTACTATCTTCATCAATTTCCAGTGCGGAAACAGTATGTTTACGGCTGATGTTCAGATAGCTAGGACTGAAGTTTCTGGCGTTTGTGATGTCTATTTCAATCTGTTTAACATTGCTTACATTGAGCTCATTAATGGCTAAGCGGGGAGCAGCTCCGCAAAGAGAGGTTTTGAATGTGTAAAGAGTGAGGTTTAAGGTCATATTGGAAATAGAGATGTTTTGTAGATAGAAAAGAAAAGAAAAACGTTCAATGACCCTTTCATTTCCATCTTTTTAAAGAGCAATATAATTGATTTGGGCTTCATCTATTTTGAAGCGAATGAATGAATATCCTTTCTGCTTAGTCATTCCAGTCTTTCACAAGTAATTAAATTCAGAAGGCCGTGTCAAAAAAAATAAGTGTTTAATTTTTCATTATTCAGCATTTTCCATTTTTATACAACCCATGTCCAGTTGCAGAGCTTTTCACGACCAATTTGTTTAGCCTTTTTTATTGTGGACGATTTAGTTTAATTGAAACATATTTATCATAGTTTCTTCGAATGCAAGCACTATCAATATCTCACCATTTTTAAGTAGTATTTACACCTGTCTCCAAAGTAAATACGGTCATATTCTGTCAGTTTAATAACGTAACGCCTTATATAAGAACCTTGCTTTTTTCATGACCGTTGCATATAGTATGCATACAATGCTGACATGAACGTATAAAATTGATAAGAGCTGCAGTATTCATAGATTATCCATATAAACAGCCAGCTATAGATACGACCCTTTAAGGATATACGGTTATTATTCAGTTGAAGTATTCTTTTTTTTTTTTTTTTTTTTTTTAAAAAAAACCTGATGAATAAATCTTGCTAATTTTATTCATTTACTATTCAATCTATAAAAGAAAAATGGTGAAATATGAAATCAAATGTGCATTTTAAATGTAAAAAGAGAGAAAGCACGTTTAATGGAGCTATTATGTAAGCAAAAGTTTTGATATCTGAAGCTAAACAACAATAAAAATACAATATAGACACAAGAAATACGTCAACTTGAAGCAGAGGCTGTTTCTTTATCTTTCATTCTTTGAAGCATTTGAAGCAATCATCGACAATGCGAATCGCTTATTAGTAAATGTACTTTCTATAGCATTCATCATAATACATTAGGAATAAGATCAATTTATATTATTGAATGATGACATTGGCCTCTATTTTAATGTGAAAATATACCTATTCTCGTCTAAGAGCTATACTTGATATGTATACCTATGGTCTTGGCTTGTATGATAGATTAAATATTGCATAAACCAAAATCCTATTTTCGGGGATTATTTTATGAGAAATAAAAAAAAAATAGGATTCTTTGTTGTAGTTTCTCAATAAAAGAAAGCATTCATACAAGTTTGCTATAGCTGATTCAAATAATAAAGTGTGGGGTTTTTTTTTTCTGGTTTTGTAATTAAAGGAGATGATTTGATACAAGTCTTGCTACATGTGATGATAGTGCAAATAAAATCCCTATTTTTCTGCCTTTTTCTTTCTTTCTTTCTTTCTATTCCTTTAAAAATGAGCCATGAAAGTCAAGAAATGGATCTTATGACAAAAGATGATGACTTTGCTAAAGAGGCAGACGGCGTTCAAAAGTTTATGAACACAAAAGAAGAGAGAGCGTTTGTTCGAAAGTTGAATTGGAAAGTACTCCCAACCATCTTTTTAATTATTTTTATTCAAGTAAGAAGGCATCCTTGTTTTCACCGACTGATTTAGAATAAATATAGTTTTGTGATAAATCGGCATTAAGCGTTGCTGCTGTATTAGGTATTATGGAAGACGCCAACTTGTCTGGAACACAATTTAGTTGGTTAGGTTCAATATTTTATTTGGGTTATTTGATTTGTCAGGTACATGATTTACGCGTTCAGTGAATAAGCTCATCTTATTGGTTTAGATTCCTAATAATTATTTGCTTCAAAGGTTACCTATCGCTCGTTACCTTGGATCAGTTTTATTACTTTGGGGAATTGTGATGACCTTGACTTCCTTGTGTCAAAGTTTTGCTCAATTGGCCGGTTGTCGATTACTGTTGGGTTTCTTTGAAGGGGTGACTTATCCTTGTGTTTATATCTTATTGAATACACTTTATCGCCGATCGGAACAGTCCATGTGTTGGGGGTTTATTGGACTCAGCACTAGTATAGGAACAGTGCTAGGTGTTGTTGTTGCTTATGGTTTGGCACACATGGATGGTGTAGCTGATATGCGTGCATGGAGATGGTATGAATGAATTCAGTTGCTATGCTTATCTAAATAATAATAGGGGTTATATCGTATTTGGTATTGCCACTATCTTGATAGGTGTCTTGACCTTCTTCTTTCTAGTGGATGACACACACCATCGACTCTTGAGGCTGACAGAGATCGAATTAGAAATTGTGAAAGAAAGAGTTCAAGATAATTGTGTGGTAAGGAATAGGACGATTAGATCAAAGCAAATATTGGAAGCAATTCAAGAACCTCGATTGTACCTTATTTCCTTTGCCAATTTATTGAATTCAATAGAAAATGGTGGTTTGGTCACATTCAGTACATTATTTGTCCAAGGTCTTGGTTTCTCAGTAAGTTGATCATCAAATAATACAAGTGTTTAATTCACTTTAGAATTTTACATCCGTCATTCTTCAAATACCGAATGGTGTCTCTGCGGCGCTATTTGTAATGTCTGCTATTTTAATCGCCAAGAGGTTTCAACAAAACACGTTGACAGCTATTTTGATGTCAATCATTTCTCTTTTAGGCTGTGTGTTAATGATAGTGATACCAGGTAAACCTAAGCTGATTGGATATTATCTTGCTTGGGCCATGACAGGTGTGAGTGCACTGATTCAGACTTTAGTATCCAATAATGTGTCTGGTTATACCAAAAAAGTATTTTATAATGGCTTTAATATGATGGCAGTGACAGTGGGTAATTTTATTGGACCACTCATGATGACAGAGAATCAGGCACCTTATTATACAGGTGCAATCATTGGCTATATAGTTGCAAATATCGTCTTGATTGTTTGTTTGCTTTGTGTTTATTTTATTATGAATAAGGAAAACAGACGTCGTTTGAATCAACCGCCAGAGTTCGAAACAGATGTTTATTTGGATTTGACGGATAAACAAGATCGAAATATTATTTATAAACTATAAAATGATAGCCAATCATATTAAAAAATTGGTTCAAATTCATGCAGTGTCTCCTTTTTTATCTTATTTTATAAAGCATTTTCTTTCTTCTTTTTTCTTTATTCTCTCATGTCAAACAAAACTCTCTCTGGTTCCTTATCTTCATCTTTAGATAACAAGGTAGATGATATCACATCTACTTCTCCACCAAAAACACCTCCTGAAGAAGAAAAAATTTCTTTTAAAGGTGAAGTACGTCAATTTGGTCAAGGTGAATTTGAATCAGAGCAGCATTTTTATCCAAGAGTGCTGAATGCTCAAATTCATCCACTCGTTCAATCATTTTTCGCTTTGGGGAATGAACGTATCATTGCTCGTTACACTCATCTGAACCCTCAAGTGAAACCAGAGTTATTGAAAAAGATACTGTCCTATACACCAAAGCATTTTCAATGGGCAGGTAAATGACCACTAAATAAAAGAATAGTTTATTCAATTTGATTAGGCTCTGATCTATTTAATGTAACCACCGCTTCTGGTCATCGTCAAATGATCGTAATCGAAACCAACTCTTGTCCTTCCGGTCAAAAATCAATGCCACTTTTGTCCGAAACAGATGAACATAACGAACACGGCGGTTATCGTGTGGTGATCGAATCTGCCTTTCAGCATCAACTTTCAAAAGCAGACCCTCAACTGGGTGGACTGGCTGTGGTATGTGACAAGAACATGATGGAATCCACAGGTTATGCTGCTGTTTTGGCTGATGTAGCAAAAGAACATGTTTGGCATGTAGAATGGCATGTAGATGATCCTGATCCTGACGCCAAGTGGGTAGACAAAGTACTTTATATTCGTGATAAAGAAAAGAGTAAGTGAATTTATCTCTTTCTTTATCTTTCTAATCTCTTCTTCTTCTTTAGATTGGCATCCAATCCGTGCTTGTTTTCGTTATGTGACTCAGAAGCCTTGGAATCGATTTCCTCTACAGACAAGGACGATTGTCATGAATCAAATCATCAGTTGTCTTGCTGGTGGTAGAAACAAAATGATGGCTGCAAGAGCTTATGATTTTTATAATTCAGAAGTTGTCGACACAGGTTTGGCGATTAGGACTCCAGAGACAATCAACAATGTCACTCGGGGTGAAGTTCCCCTGTGGATTCGTTCGATGGGAGGACATGCGGTTCTCAAGGTCCCTTACAGTAATGCCGGTCAAGGAGTCTACACAATCACAAACAAGAATGAGCTCGATAACTTTTTGAGCCAAGATCACCACTATGACAAGGTAAACCAGAGTTTCTAGAGGGCTTTATTGATTTCATCCTAGTTTATCGTTCAATCACTCGTTGGAAATGCTTCTTGGTCAAGTGTGACAAGGGCAGGGAAATTTTTTCATGTAGGAACAATTCCAAATAAAAAGAGCAACACGTTTGTAAGTGATCTTCGTATGATGGTAGCAGGTAAACAAAGAATGAAAAAGAGAAGAAGACAATAATCATCTTTATAAATAAATAGGAAGTAAAGAAGGATTTAAGCCTATTTGTATCTATGGACGAAAGGCAAGGCTCCCGTTACAAGGAGAATTAAAAGAAGATGGTAAGAAACAAGTTAATGAGGATGATCACTTACTTTTCATAGCTAACACATGGGATATGCTCGGTACAAATCTATCCATCAAGCTACCAAACGGAGGATGGACGACGGACACGGCCAGGTTAATCTTGATGGACCGTAAAGATTTCAATCAACTTGGCCTTGGCATAGATGATTTGATAGACGCTTATATACAAACTGTATTAGCCGTGATCGCTATTGATCGCATGGCTTCAAGATTAATGGCCAATGGGAATTTTGATTATCAACTGTTTCAAAGCTTAAACCCTGATAACGCTTTATTGAATGAAATCAAGGAAGCCAATGAAGATTTTTGATTACCCTGATTTCATTTAGTTAAATCCCTCCCCTTGTCCTCTTTCTATTTATAATCATAAGCATGATCGCCTTATTTTGTATCATCGACTGTGATTGTTTTTGAATTTATTAAAATGATATTAACTGGTATAGAGCTATTAATTTTTTCTTCTTGTTTATTATTATTTTTACTGCAATGTAAACCCTTTAGTTATATAGGATTGGATACCAAATGGAGCAAAAAGTCATACGAGCCCAATGAGTCGTGTTCAATAAAAAAAGGTATACAGAAATCTTTTTATTATAAATATTTACATCCATTTCTGTTCATGAACAAAATCATACTTAAGGGAGGGAGAAGGGTTCAATAAAAAGAAAAGCATAAAGAATGAATGGGTAAGAATGTTACCTTTTATTATAAAAGGGTGGTTCAGGCATATTGTTATCATTAGTGTTGTAATTATTTTGTAAATCCATAAGACTATAATCATCTTGCTGTGGCT
Organism: Rhizopus delemar RA 99-880; assembly: GCF_000149305.1. Taxonomy (NCBI): domain Eukaryota; kingdom Fungi; phylum Mucoromycota; class Mucoromycetes; order Mucorales; family Rhizopodaceae; genus Rhizopus; species Rhizopus delemar. The sequence goes on along the minus strand of NW_027137856.1, from coordinate 110,927 downwards.
GTGGTTGTGGTTGCATCATATCTGCATTTACAAAATAATTAGTTGCACTTGGTCTACGGTTGGCATTATTATACTCATGAGGGTAATTAGGCCCAAATGAATCGTTATGGTTCATTGAAGAAATAAATTGACGATAAATATCAGTGGTATTATCTACTTTGACTTGTTGATAAGGTCGATACCTTTCTTGTGCTTTCATACGAGGCTTATTATTATTGTTGAGTCTTGGAATTTGTGGCTGTTGTTGTCTCTGTGGACGTCCCAAAGGTGGATTTTGAAGTGAGAACCTAGATTGAGATGAGTTGATGATGGCTGCTATATTTTGCTGCTTATGATCAGCAATAAGTGGGTCCATCTTGTTATTATTCCACATAGCATTGTCTTGAATGTCCAGATCGTCATCTAGTTGTGAGGCATCGATACCCAAGTTATTGGCCAAGGATTCAATGTTCATCTGAAGCAGGTCAATGTCTTGAGTGATCGATTGTGCTGAACGAGTGGCTGTGTTCAAAGTCTGAGAGAAATCAGCAAGTGAGGGTGTCTTTAATTCTTCAATGGTACTTCCAGGAACAGCTGTAGGAGGTGCAGCGAGTGGAGCAGTTGGCTGTAATTGTGAGATATCATCATTATCAGTGGCTTGTTCTGGATGGTTGACAGAATAAAGCTTCAAAACAGAAGACAATACGTTGGATAACGCGTTGGGGCCAATAGCAGCATTTGAAGATTTAATCTTGTTAACTTCATCTTGACTAATCGTGATACCCATCAAAGATGCAGCCTCTTCAATCAAGGCTTTTGGCAATATCTCTGAGCTGCCTATGACTAATGTAAGAGATATGGATAAATGTTTACCCGTAAATTTACCAGAGACAAGGGCGAGTTGATCATTTGTAGAAAAGACAGCAGTTAAAAATAGCAAGATTTTTTCAATCGCTTCCTGATGCCTGTGATATTTTTCTCTAGAGGTTAACGTTTCCTGCCAGAGTATCTCATTGTCCCGGTGAAGATCCATCAATTGACTTCCGATAGTTGCCTGATGCTTTTTGACTAGAGTAAGATCTTCTGCTAGCGTATTGATATTGGGTGCATCTCCGTCTGTTGTATCTCTGTCCTTATTCTTTTTGCGAGTGACGAGTATCAAGAGGTCAGATCTTCCTCTTTGGAAATGTGGATTGCTGAATTCCCATATTTCATGATCACTTTCTGATATCATTACACCTTGTTGAATGTGTGGTATCTTGTGAAAATCATACATGTTGAGTTGACGAACAAATGAAGCAAATGTATTATGCTTATAGAATCTTGGTAAAACTGTCCTGGCAAAGTCTTCATGTCTTTCCACTAAGATTGAGTTAACAACTTGCTTTAATGAGCATTATTAATTTACCCAAGAAAGATGTCCCATCTTTTGACCATCGAATTAAATCATTTGTAGATACATCATCTACCATACTATCATAAAGTATTAGTTTTTGCCCATATCATACAAATAAATGATTACTTGTATAATTTATTTAAAAAGGCAGGTACACTTCTTTGAGCTGTTAATCTTTGAGGTGTAGAACTAGAAGTAGAAGAAGAAGAACTGATATTTACACTGTTATCTCCAGAAGAAGATGAATCTGTATGATTGATGGATCGTTTTCTTTTTATTTGATTATTGCTACTAGACGTAGAGGCCATGGATGATGACCCAGAATCAGAAAAATTATTAGAAAATAAAACTGAAGGTGAATCATTAGAGGAAGCTGAATGGGAACGCTTTCTTCCTGTCAATAATGAATCATCTTGACGCCTTTGTAATTTTTGTATTGGTTGAGGTTGAGGTTTATTACTCATCCTGTTTATATAAAAAAGGATAAAAAGGGGTTTTTTTTTTTTTTTTTTTTTTTACTAAAAGTACTGCAAAACTTTTTGTGGTATTTCCAAGATGGTGAAAAAAAGAAAAAGAAAGAAAATCGAAAATAAGAAAAGCGAAAAAGAAAACAGGGAACAAATAAAGAATTACCGATTTTTTAAAGGGGATGTGGTTCTTTTTTTTAGTCTCCCTCTATTCCCAAAAAGAAAAAATTGTAAAAAAAATTTTCCAATTAAATTATACGCTAGACTTTACTTGGAATTATGTTGGCGTTTCACAATGTGATAAATTTCTATAACAACCCATGAGAAAATAAAAAGAAGCGATAAATAGTAGAAAAAAGTAAAATAGAAATAATTCATATTATGAAACGCTCATCGTTAATTCCTCAAAATGGCTTATAAAATGAAGGAAGGATAGAAAAAAGTCAGGTAATTTTCCAGATTAGTCATGAGATTAACCATTTATATAAAAATCGAACTTTTTTTTTAAAAAAAAAAGGAAAACCTTAATTAATCTATCCTTAAATAAAACATTTGTTCTTTATCACAAAAATGGTTCCCAAATGATGAAATGTATTTTACTGTTAGAGCCTCCTTCTTTTTTTTTAAAAAAAAAAGTAGCATATTAGCAATTGCATATGTAAATGAATAAAAAAAAAAGTCGAGACAAAAACACGGTTTGATATTAATTTATTTTCTACTTTTTTTAAATGCCAATTTTGGAAAAATGCGGAAAATACATACACTTCTTTTTTCCTTTTCATTCTCTCCAAGACGCTTCATGTGAAGAAATAAATACATACATTCCACAAGGTTGAATACAGGGGAAATACTTATTGAATGCATCAGTTTTTTTTTTCGCGTGACACGATTAACCCAATCACTTGGGAACGCGCCACACACAATGAACGCATGGTCATTTTAGTGGCAAGGCAGCACTCGATAAATCCTCCTTAATGTGGTTAGCATACAAAAATCCCCTGTTTTTGGCTGATAAAGTTACAATAGAAACAGAGAAAATATAAATCAGTAAGTACAATTTTAACAGAATAAAAGAGGGCAAGAAACTGCTTAATGTTCTTCAAGCAAGTTTTATGCGGTATCTGTGGACTTTGAATATTTGCAATATGATTGGATATCATAAAATGACATAAGAAACGAGTAATAGAGAATCACCCTTTTCTATGATTTTTCTAAAAGTAGTTAAAAGCACCATAGTCTCGGTCCTTTTATCTCCTTTAAATAATGGTTCTATTAAAAAGAAAACTTTTTTATTTTTTATGATAACTTAAAGAAAATTTGAGACTGAATTGAATAGAATATTTATTCATCTAATCTCTCTTTTTCCCCTTTTTTTTTTTAAAAAAAAAAGGAGTACAAGTAGTTGTTTCTAAAGATAAGGAGTGAAGAAAGGGTCGAATTGACTCTTTTTGTATTTCCATTTTCTGACTTTGTTTGATGTTCCTTTTCTCTTTCCTTTTTCTTTTCCTTTGATACTTGGCTGTAGTTTTTATCAAATAACTATCGTTCCCTTGTCAGCCGTAACCAATTAAAAACAATAGTGAAACCTGGATTCCTTATAAAAAAGAGGGAGAGGGAAAATAAATGTTGAGTTTCTGATACTGTAATAAGGATCATATGCATGTAAATACATGTTGTAAGTCGATTTAAATACCCTGATTGTGTATACAACTAAAGTCTGCAGATTATAAGAAAAAAAAAAAAAGGAGAGTCAGATGGATGTATTTCTCTTGATTTAGTTACGTTTAAAGAGACGCAAGATTTGCTCAATATGAGGTTACCATCATCTTTTCTACAGAAAAAAAAAAGTAAAGAGTTTTTATTGAAATGCTATTTAGGGAATTTGATCCTTTAAGTATATAGTCATGAATTTGGGTTGTAGGATGACTAAGACTATTTGCTTTTATAAAAAAGAATTCCTATTAAACTAACTCATTTTTGGATTCATATACAGTGTTTTCAACAAGCAAAGTCGCAGCCAATCAAAATCAATGTCTCTTCCCATTGAAAAATAATGTCGCAGCAAGTCAAAATCGAAGTCGCGGACCGTTCAAAATTAATTTCGTTTAGAAACCAAGTCGCCTGCTTAGAAATCATGTCGCTCTTGGCACTCGAACAATATAAATTGGGGAGAGACATTTTTCTTTTCAATTCTTTACAATTTAACGTGAGTACAATATTTTTATTTGAAGATGGGCATGGAAATGTTGATATGGTGGCCCTAAGCCCATGGACTACATTGTTGATCAGAATGAGTTTATTGTTGAAACTATTGCTACTCATACTGAATACTTAAAAGATGCAACCTCTGGTGAGTATTCTCTTACTTATCCAATGTCGGTAGAAAAGTCAAAAGATGAAGACATCCGTATGAAGGAGACAAAACCAAAAAGAGATTATGTTTGCTATACAGTTCAGGATAAGTCCAGGTTTTTCGATTTGAAGATTGAAAAGTGTATGAGTGCATCAGCTGCAGCGAAACAGTTGGGTATTCATATTCGAACTATAGTTTGTGCCCTAAGAGTATTTTTAATAACTGTAAAAAAGTCGGTCGTAAGTGTATATTGAGCGAGGAGCATAAAACGACTGTCATCGGCTTGATTGATGCTAATCCCTCTGTTACTGTCATTGAAGTGATTTCATGTTCTCAAAGTGTCACTCAGTACTGTTTATAATTTCATGAGAAGTGAATGCAACCTTTCGTTGAAAAAAGCAGATTTCCATTCTATTGAAAGAAACAGTCCAGCAAAGGCTGAGGAGCGGTACGATTGGGTTTGTAAATGGGAAAATACAGACATGAGATTTTTGACGAATTGCGTGTTTCTTGACGAATCTGCTTTTGATATAAACATGAAACGCTCTAGGGCTTTGTCCAAAAAAGGCACGCGTGCCATTGTTACCAGGCCTACTACGCGAGCAAACACAACGTCTATATGGGGGCTATCTCTGCTGCAGGTTTGATTACAGTCGGTGTAAAAAAACCGAGACCTGCGAAGAAGAGAAAGGCTGAAGGATACATAAGCTCAGGTACCGTAACAGGCCACTATATCACTTTCTTAAAAATGACTCTTGATGAAATGGACAAGCATCCACATATGAAAGGTCATTATATAGTCATGGATAATGCACCCATTCACACGGATGAAAACATAAAGAAGTGTATTGAGTATCGAGGCTATAAATATGTGTATCTTCCCACTTACTCACCTGAGCTTAACCCAATAGAACAGTTCTGGACAGTGGTAAGGAGTAAGGTTAAGCGTCATAGGTTTTTGCAAGAAGACACTTTGTCAAAAAGAATTACAGAAGCTTGCAAGAGTATAGAAAAAAAGTCACTTCAAAGGTTTCGTTTCGCATTCTTACAAATGCTGGGACAAATGTCGAAACAAAGAATCCATGTAATGGTCACCAACGATTTCATCAAAGTCAATAATGCAATGATGAGAATCAGGTAAGTAGAGTAAACAGATAAATAGAATATCTGTTAAAAGATGAGAGAGCAGTCTTTTTTTTTTTTTTTTTGTTGCTTTCTTCGCCGACCATCTATTTCACGGACAAATGGTATCGATTTTGTATCAGACTTACGCAAATATTTTTTATTTGGAATGAAAAGAGAATCATAAAATGGTATAACATATGAAAAAAAAAAAAGAACCAGCTGTGTTTTGATGTCATTCATCTCTGAACACCCGAGCCGAATAGTTTCATTAGTTTGACCTCAACGTTGTCACTGATCTTTCGGTTGGCTACTGATAAGCTGTTGTGGGCATGTGCGCTGATGGATGATAGAAATGTGGCAATATCTAAGGGGTTTTTTGTTACACATGTATTCAAATGCGCCCGCAGTGCCACAATGGCCGGATTTTGTTGGATTTTGGGAGCATATTGATCGATGATATTTTCAATTTCCTCGTTCGATAAAGATTTTCGAAACATGGCTGCGATGGCCACCCATTGTAGAATACTGCTGGCAGACTTTGCGATGGACGTATCCGAAATACCATACCCTTTGTTGCTAGGCAAATCTGCAATGGTGAATATGGTGGCTGGTTGCAAAAGATCCGAATCGAGACATTCAAGTGTAGCTCGTCAAGCTGCAAATGCGTCTGCCTTTCCGAATCCTGATGACAATTGTCGAAGAGATGAAATTGATTTGGGAATTTGATGTATGTCTTGGTCACCGTCAAAAAAATCCTTATTCTAGTGCCGCCTCCAGACGAGTACTGTTACAAAAAAATGAAAATCACAGCAATAAAACAACTATTAATATAATAAAATGTAATATTTCTACATTTCTTGACGATGTAAATTTTCATTGTGGATTCGTCTAAGTAGCGCTGTGGCTCTTGCTGTTGCTTCATTTGGCCAGAAAGGTGTATCTTCAAAAATATATTTCCAGTGTAGCCTTCATAAGCTCAAGACTCCACAAGCAATTACGTGAAAGATGTCAAGTTTCTAATGCGATAGTGTCTTGGCTGTTGTTTGAAATGGTCGATTTATTTGATCAAAAGATAATATCGACGGCTGTTCAAAAAATCGTTGTGCCAATGCGTCCCAAATAAGCCGTTTAACCGTCAAAAAAATCCTTGACCGCCGTCACAAAATTTTTTGCTTTGTTTGTTTCGTAAAAAATGGCATGAAATCCAATACTGATTGGCGTTTCAGGCCCCACAAACACTTTGTTCTTCTTGATCAATAATGATATAATGATAAGGACGTTCATAGTCTTGATACCAATCTTTAACTTCATTTTTGCCGCACCGCCGTCCGCTTCTTCATGAATTCCAACAGAAAGAAGATTGGGAAACAAGCTAGTAAACGAGGGGAGTGATTTCATGTTGGTTTCGCCATGAGAATCCAAAGATTTTGCTCTTGCGTAAACTTCGAAAAATCCAAATGACCAACGATAAATGTTAGTCGCAAATATTTGAAACAGCCGTAATATCTTTAGGATAATAAGAGAGAATAAACTTTTTCACATTTCCCTCATAACACGTCTTGATAAAAACTACAGATAATATGAGTACTAACAATATCACCAACATGAGTGATGATTTGAAGTATTGTAGTATCTGGCATATCGTACTAGTATATTAAGCAGTAATTCTTTTTGTTATTAAAACTTTTCGTGCGATTCCTTTACCAGCGATGGTAAATACATTGTAAAAGTAGTTGACAATTGCATTAGTGCTTGTTCCTGTCCGGATACTGCTAAGCTTTATAAACATATCTTCTTGACAAGTCGTATTACACGAATTCCTTTCTCTTTGTGCTTTTCTTTGTTTGAGCCACTTTCTGATGACTTGCCAGATGTTGAAGACAGCTGCAATATTGATGAAGCAGAAAACTTTCGTCTTGCTGAATATCTTGAAAATTTTCAGAAATATCACAACTCGTTTGACAGCATCTATCAGCAGGAAATGAGCAAGATCAAGTCTGGTATGCGTATGCATACATTGAGTAAAATGGAAGACGCCATGAAGAGATCTGTTGCCAACATCAGTGATGTTGATGAGAGCTCTGCTTCTCTTCCTCCTAGACAAAGACAACAATTTGTTTTTTTTCATACAACATTATTAAAAATTTCATCAATAGAATATTTTAATGTTTTTTTTTTCCAAGTCTTTTCATTTTTCCCTGTGACTAGCATTTACCGTTGATCATTTGGATTTATCCGATTCATGTCCTTTCTCTGGTGCCACCTTACATAAAAATTACCATTTTAGTCTATTGTTACTATACACTTTATCCGAATGTTAATAAACAAAGTACCAAATTATTTAAGTTCAAGCTTACCAAAGTACATCTAGGGTAATACAGCGATAACTGTGCTGGAAATTACAGGGTTCTAGGTAAAACTCGTCGTTCTTCATTCTCTTCAGATCTTCTTCTAGTTGGGCCTCTTCTTTCATCCCCAGCACGCTGAAACTTCTCTGGTATTTCATTATTCAAGCGAAGGCTATGAACAATATGAATCATATTTAGGCATGCTGCCAAATCTCGATTTCATAAACGTTCACAAAGCTCTTCAGCACCTGAATTGTTTTGCATGGTCACTTTGCAATTTCGATTTGTACATCTAAGAGACAAAAAAAAAAGCAAGTCAGTGAACAATTTTAATAACCATTGGTCAGAGTATCTGATTACCTAAGTAAACCATGACAAATAACTTCAGGATTATTTCGTCTTTGATATGGCCGTGGATTCGATATTCTCTTGAAGGTTGTCAGACTACGAGGTTCACAAGAGGAGCAACACTAACTTGTCCGTAACTCATCAATCAAATACACTAAAGGTCCATGTTTCTTCAGCAGCCTTCTGAAACCGACGCCTCTCACAGGTTCTTGATATCGGGTATTTAGAGCAGAATAGTTACCCATAACAAAAGCATATCGTTTCCGAACTTGCTTTTCAATTTGGCGACCATATCCTCGCCAGTTTTCTGCCTTCTAATGTACTTGGACAGTTTCAATTTTCGATGCAAGGGATGAGTAGTCAAATGATTAGTTGTAGCTTCAGTAAGATAAGCAATAGAAAACCGTAAATTTTAATATTATTTTTAATACGTTTGAAAGATACCCAACAAATTCGAAAAGAGTATAATATTTTTATTTTAGAGTTTCTATTAGATTGTCATTTGCTAGAATATTAGTAGTAGAAGACGCGTTAATCCACAGGTATATGCACAATGTATGAGCCGCCAAAGTACTTTAAACAGGCTGATATGCTTACCTTGTGGTTACTGTCAACTGTAATATTGAACTTATTTAGTCAAATTGGTTCAAGTGAAATAAAAAATAGTAGAAAAAACGATTGTATTAACATATTATTTTATACTCGAGATTATAACATTATAGAGCAGAACATGATATCTACTATATCGACCATTTTTTAATAAACGAAGACGGAATCAACCCAACCATTGGCCTGTAAACAAATTAAATAAAAAAAGATAACCTAATGAGCCAATCTCTATACAGTTTTCATATTATTTTTTTTATGAATGAATATTTTAATATTTATTAAAGCTCATTAAAGAGTATAAGGATTAAGTGTGATGCGAGTGTATGAAACGGTAACTTATAAAAATACAAAATATATTAGCATAGAGAACTGTAAGCAGATAGCTTTAATAGCTCTTTCTGGATTTGACTGATGAAAGCTTCATCTATATTGAAATCTTTTTTAAAGAATTGTTGCTAGCGAGAACAGTTTTCACACTATAAATTCAGATAGATAAAAGAAAAAGATTGACAAAATGAATACTATCTTTAGACGATTTAACGTAAAAGTTCAGACAGCTTACCTATAAAAATTTAAGTTCTTTGAAACCCGATATAATTATGTTCAACTGGGCTATTACAGCTTCACGTTGTTCATGTAAGCTCTTGAGATCTACTTTTTCCTTTCCAAATCCACATGGATAAACCCATCATGTTCTTAGTAACATTCATATCATGTTGCCACAGTGTGCTGCAAGCCTTGCAAACCAACGCATTGCTACCCTTCGCGATAGCAACACAGCAAAGTGTTTTTTTTTTTCTGCACTTGTTGCATACCTTGAAGGTGCTATATTCGTCGATAATTACAAAAAGTAGGTCTCCGTCTGCCTATTTCTTCTTTAAAGCCCTCCAGAAGACACCAGTCTCACCAGACCCGTTTTATTCCAGTTCGACATCATCTTTACTGCCACACCAAAGACAATCAGTGAGATTTTTGCTTTATCTACCTCGAATTTGGAGAATTTCCATTTTTCATGCCTATTAAAATAAAGGTCAGAGCATATCAAACAAAGATGAAAGATATTTAATACATGCTTACTTTTGACTTTTTACCTTGAATCGTCTCATACTTCTCATTCCCTTTCTTATACAATTTCTTTCTGTCTTTACTCTACTCTTTCTTTTTGATTTTATCCCTCTTGGTTGAATTTCTGGTACTTTTGTTTCTCTGTGTTCTATCGTATTTATAAGTACGGTTTACTAGCATATTGACCATCATCTCTGGTGTCTCTTGCCTTCTTTGTTATAGGTAAAAACTATCTTTTGCATGAGAAAATTTATAAATGCTGCAAAGAATGCAGAAATGTATCAAGAAATGTTATCAATCACACATTACTCATACACTCATACTTTCCAAGTTGTGGCATTTTCTGCACATTACAAAACTTCCAAAAAGTTTTATAATAAGGTGTCTTTTATTGTGTATCAATTCATGACTGATAACCTGTTTCCTAGTAATGATCGAACAAATTTGGGTCAACCAAAAAACAAAGGTAATATCTCATTATTGAACGTAAGATCCAGCAAAAAGCTTTCCAGTCTCAATATATTGACTCATTCTTGTTAAATTGTTGACAACAAATACCAGACTTCTTGTACACGATGTTGATATTTATTTTGCAAACTTCATTTGCTGTTCCTTCACATATTATTACAATGACATTCAAGTATTCCAGATCCTATGGTAACATGAAATGTTTCCATCCACTAATTCGCGTGTTTAGTGCCTTGGACTCCTGCCTTTGTTCACCTACCTTCGTTCACATGCTGAAAGCGATCCGACAATATTACATGGACTAGTCTACTCATTCCCTTCAAAGATATATGTGAAGACACACAAGAAAAATTTAACAAGTTCTTTCAATCACAAAAAGTACAACATTTATTTGAACAAGACTTCTCTTCCAATAGTATACAGTTCAGAAACAGGCGATATTATGGCACACCAAATACTATGCAAAAAATCAAGAATGCTGTTCTTGACGGAAATCTTATCTTCAAGCTCTTTTTTTTTTTTTTTTTTTTGCCACAGTCATCCGATTCATATGAAAAGCTTCCTTGCAACAATTCTTTGAATAAACTCCTGTTTTGAACCAAATTGTCATCCATCAAATCAAGCCTACTTGCTTACAACTCTTTAGATTAACGTTTTTTGTATTTTTGTGGCAGGTCACTGTTTAGTATGTTTAAATAGAGAATTTTATTTAAAATAATCCTCATTTAAGCGGATAATATTCTGTGTATATATCGCCTTTTCGCCCGAGACAGATAAAAGAAAAAGGATACTAAAATCCTTTTAGTTCACTGTTTAATACGGTTAAACAATACTTTTATTTGAAATTAAGCGTAAAAGAAGCTAAAAGATTCTCCATATGGGAACAGAGGGAAAAAATAAAAAAATAAAAATAAAAAAAGGGCAGAGGGGAGAATAAGAAGGAAGTTGTGAAGAAATCATTGTTTAATATATTTTTATTATGTTCAATCCTTTTACTCTTTGATGAGTTTTAATAAGGGGGAGGTTTTTTTAAAAAAAAGATATCAATGCTTACTTTTAATATATGGGGACCGAATACATGTAGTCCAATGCTTCATTGTGTAGCCATAGGGACTAACCATGGAAATTAATTTTGATAATAAAGGTCATTTAGCATTGATAAAATGCTCATTTTTTAATCGACAGTTTTATAACTTAAAAGTCAATCTACTAGAAATTTTATAAAGACGAATATAACAGATCCAAGCCAACCTGAGAAGTTTTGTACTTGTATTTAACAGAAGTATAAAGTTTGGATTTATGAAGTTAATCCAAAGTTTGAACAATAAAAGACAGTTATTTTAATATACCTTCGCTATGAATGATGTATATTCATAGCACTGTTTTCATACTAGCTTTTTTATCACAGAAATTATGAATTTATAAACAAGCTCTTTCTAGGTATTCTCTCTTTAGCTAATATGTGTTTCTGTAAGCAGATTTTAATATAAAATGCTTTCATTAATTATCCTAAATGTATTATGACTCCGAGAGTGTTGTAAGAATTTTTTCTTTGTCATTTGAAATTACAAAAGTTTACAGGTCCGAATTATTTGACCAATAGAATTGCGGAATAAAGCATAATAGAAGCTTACATTGATCTAGTTTAACCAAAAATAGTCTACTAGTAAAAAAAAAAATACTTTTCACGTTTTTAATTTATTTATTATTCAAATATCAAAAAGAGATGTAAGGAGCTACAATAGACCAAGTAAAATGTAGATGTGTATATATATTTTTGAAGGCATGTATAAATGTATGATTTTAACCAAATCTAACAATACATTTTTTTTAAAGCTGATCAATTTTGTGCTCAGATCCCATTTTAATTTTACTGCACGTTAAAAAAAAAAAAATTCCAAAAAAGGTTAAAATTTGATTATAATAATACTTTTTTGTCGGTTGAACATTTTTCACGTTTTTCCGAAAACTTGTTTATTTTGATTCATATAAAAAGCCATTTTTTTACAATAATTCCCGTCTTTTCCCCTCAATTTTTAAAAAGAACTTGCAATATGTCAACAGATAATACAACATCACTGATTGTTGTACTTCGTAACACGTCAGATGTAGAAAAAGATGGGCGCATCATTCGTTTTGGTAATGGTGCCAACCTTGATACCATTCGTTCCCTTGCTGCAGAAAAATTAGCTATTACGGGTGGCTATGCCAACATTCAACTTTTTAATTCAAATGGTGAATTATTGGGTGGAATTGACGATTTAAGACAGCAACAGGTAGTCTATGTTGATATAAAAGAGCTCATTCGTGAAACTGTTCCTGGTCCAACCAAACTTCCATTCGTGGGTAGTTTGTATGAAATGCTTCCAAACATGTAAGCTTCTATCTAATAATAATAATAATAAAAAAGTATTAACATTCATGACATAGCGCTGAAGGTTGGATGCGTCAATTTGATCGTTTTGGTCCTTTGGTTGAGATCTCTCTTTTGGGAAAAATAATCGTTGGCACAAACGATCCCAATATTGCCGAAATATTTGCTAAAGAATCAGAATACTTTACAAAAAAGATTACAAAATCAGGCTTAGGTGAAGTCAAAGAGTTTGCTGGACAAGGTCTGTTTACTACTGATACAGATGAAATGGATTGGCAACTTGCTCATAAACTGTTGATGCCTGCCTTTAGTCCTCGTGCTATTAAGGTGAGATTAAGATACTAAAGACGGACTTTGGTAGCTAACGATGAAAACATTAGGCTTATCAAGGCGAGATGGGTATCATCGCTCAACAAACAATGAAGATCTTTGAACAATACCGTCCTGATGAGCCTGTTGAAATCCTCGATTGGACAACCAACTTGACATTTGAAACCATTGGTCGTATTGGTTTTGGATATGAATTCAACTTATTGGTTGATCGTGATCAAGAACAAAATGCTTTTATCGAAGCTATGGGATACTGTTTGAAACAAGCTGTTCAACGAATTCAACAAGCTGCATTTGTTAAGCAATTACCTATCGAAGCCAATCGTCGTTTTGATCGTTCAGTACGCTTGATGCATGAAGTAGTCGAGAATGTGATTCGTGAACGCAAGGCCAGTCCTGATGCTAAAAACAAAGAAAAGGATCTTTTGGGTTTCATGTTGAATGCTTGTGATGAGCACAACCTTGGCTTGTCCGATGAAAACATTAGAGATCAAGTAGTTACTTTCTTAATTGCTGGTCACGACACTACAGCCAATACTCTTGCTTGGACATTGTATGAATTGTCTAGACATCCTGATATTCAAGCAAAGGTGCTTCAAGAAATTGCCGACAATCACATCAGACACGATGAATTACCGAATACTGAACAAATCAACAACCTCAAATATATGCACCAGGTTTTGAAGGAAGTACTTCGTAAATACCCACCTGTTCGTGTTCTTTCAAAATATTGTAAAAATGATTGTATCCTTCCCGGTGGCTACAAGATAAAAGGAAATACTCCTTGTTCCATTCAAGTATACGCTATGCATCACAACAAGGATGTATATCCTGATCCAGAACGTTTTGATCCTGATCGTTGGACTCCTGAAGAAGAACAAAAACGTTCTCGCTTTGCTTGGTTACCTTTCAGCACTGGTCCTCGTGGATGTATCGGTATGGCATTTGCTTTACAAGAAGCCAAGACTGTATTGGCTATGTTCTTGAACCGCTTCGATTTCAAGTACAATGGCCCAGATGTTCAATGGGACTTTAAGACGGCCACTACTAAACCTGTTGATTTATTCATGACAATTCATCCACGTGAAAATTTCCCTAAACCCAATGGCGACTCTGTTCCTCCTCAAAAGTCCGATGCTAGTTCAAACCAAGCTGAAAGCAAAACAGCTACTGCAATGCCCGTCATCTCTGCTCAAAAGAATGCTGATGTCGAATTGCCTCCTATAACCTTCTTGTATGGTACACAAACTGGTACAGCTCAAGATTATGCCACTGTTTTAGCTAGCCAAGCCAAGGGCTTTGGTTTTAAAAACACAACCTTGTGCGAAATGGACAAGTGGAAAGTTCTTGCCGATGGCAAATTTATTTCTGACAACAAGGACAAGAAAAAGCTTGATAAGGAATTAGTTGTTATCTGTACTGCTACCTATAACGGCCAACCTCCTGATTCTGCAGAGAAGTTTGACTCCTTCTTGGATAACAAAATGAGAGAAGACGATCACGAAAACATCTTGACAGGTCTTTCTTATGCAGTCTTTGGTCTCGGTAACAAGAACTGGAGAACTTATCAACACTTTCCTATCAAGGTCAGCCAATGTCTCAGTGAACTTGGTGCCGAGCGCTTGTTTGCTAGTGGTGAAGGTGACAATGATAAGGATATGGATGCTGCCTTCAATGATTGGTGTGCTCGTTTCTGGTCTCATCTTTTGGAGATTCATGGTATCGCTGCTTGTGAATCTAAACCTGTAGTCCCCACTGCTGCAATCAAGGAGAGCTCTGTTGATATCAAATTTGTTCAACCTAGTGATAAAGAAGCATGGAACAGTGCTATAAATAATCATTATGGCAATCCAAATGCTATTATCGTCGCCAACAGTGAATTGCAAAAGGATCAATCTCCTCGTAGCACACGTCATATTGAAGTTGATATCTCCAAGTTGTCTGGTGTCGGTGAACAAGGTCAATTGTACAGCGCAGGTGATCATTTAGAAGTCATGCCTGAGAACAGTAAAGCATCTGTGGAATCAATTGCTTTGAGCTTTGGCTGGATTCTCGATTCAGTTTTTGAAATCAACCAGGAAACACTTTCTGATGTCTCTCCTCGTTCACTTGCAGCCAATATTAAGGGTCCATGCACCATTCGAAACATGCTCACTTACTATGCCGACGTGACCTCTCCACCCTCTCGCGCTGTCCTCGGCTGCTTTGCTGCTCAATTGAAGTTGGTTGCTCCTGAAACTGCAAGCGAGTTTGAAAAACTGATTATGCCCGATGCCAACAATCAAGATCAATATCCTGACTTTATCAAGCAATATCGTACTCTTTTGGACTTGATTCATGCCTATCCACAAGTCAACCGCCTTGATCTCCGTCAATTCCTTGCTGCTGTTCCTGTCATTCAACCTCGTCGTTACTCTATTGCATCTTCACCCTTGAGCTACCCTAAGCATGCTCACTTGGCTGTGGGTGTTGTAGATGATGTGGTCAACAATCGCCACTATCCTGGTCTCTCTTCTTCTTTCTTGAAGGGTGCTCACGAATTACCTATTCGCGCTATCCTCAAATCTTCTAAGAGCACTTTCAGTTTACCTCAAGATTTAGCTACTCCTTTGATCATGATCTCTGCTGGTACTGGTTTTGCTCCCTTCCGTGGTTTCCTTCAAGAGCGCAAGGCTCAAATCGATAACTTGGGCGCAGACAAGGTGGCTCCCAGTGTTCTTTTCTTTGGATGTCGTCGTGCAGACCAAGATTATATATATCAAGAAGAACTTGAAACTTATGCAAAGAATGGCGTCTTGTCTGATCTACACGTTGCTTTCTCAAGAAGTGACGATAAATCTCCCATCAGATACGTTCAACACCAAATCCTCGCGAATGCAGCCAAAATTTGGAACTTGCTTTACCCTGCTGCTGATGATAATAGCAGACCAGCTGCTATCTACATCTGTGGTAGTGGTGCTATGAGTCGAGATGTTCGTCGTACATTCTATAGTATGGCAATTTCATTTGGTGCTGCCACAAATGATAAAGAAGCAGAAGCCTTGATCATCAAGTTAATGGATGAAAAGAGATATAACGAAGACGTTTGGGGTTAAACTTTCATTTTGTATTTATTATTTTATAGATTCTTTGTAAAAATAAATTCGGTTTGCATTCATATTTATTCAGTAAAATAGAACGTAATTTAATTTAATTCTTTTTTATAAGATGCTACAAGTTGTATTCCTCATCAGAGTCAATTTCATTCAAATTGTCTACTACAACCTCATCCTCACTATCACTCAACAAGGCTGTTAATTTTTCAGAAAACAATGGCTTTTCTACCAGGACATAAGGTGTGATGTTGAATGAGAATGCTAAATCATGTAAGTTGATAGATGATGAATCGTCTATTTGCATTGCATTGTCATCTTGACTTATTGCTTTTTTGATGCCAATACATCGATTTGTTCTTCGTTTTGTGATTGCACTTGTAATTGATGATTTTATGTAACTCTAACCTAAATTTCAGAAAATGTGTATAATCGAGAGCAAAAGGAAGCTTACCTCTGCTGCAAACAGCATAATATTGACCACATCCTCTCCTATTCCTCCCAAAAGACCGTTTTCAAGTGCAATTCCTGTCATTCTGGTATGTAATACTTCTGGTGTTGGTAATTCCTTCATATCAATGCACAATGGCGCCACTAGGCTCTTTGAATATTCTTGGCTGTAATCTATATTATCTCAATTTAATTCTTTTGAAGTCATCTTATTATATTAGTGTATATACTTTGAGGTAATTGATTGAATTGAATTGGTAGTGATATCGGCCGGCTAACTCTTGGACTCATCAATCGATTCACATACGGCTTCAGCCTATTTCTATCTCCAGACTTTCTTTTATTAATATCATTCATCATGCCTTGATGTTTCTGCAGATACTTACTTTCACAAGCGCTTTTAATCTTTCTCTTTCTGCTTTACTCAGTGCCATAACATCCATCTTTAGTCTCTTCTTCTTTGGGTCCGTATCTTGACTTCCTTCACCTATTAAATTACCATCTTTTCCTCTTTTGCGTTTAGCCCAACCCACCAGGCCATGCTTAGAAGGCGGCAGTGTATTTGTTTGTGCGTTACGTACAGTACTTAAAATAAAAGCATTATGAAGATGAGCTTACAAAAAAAAAGTGATTTCAGTGTTATTTGTTGGTTTTTGAAAAATTGTGCATACCGTTTTGTCTGCTCAAGTAAAGATTAGCGTAAAAATCAAATTCTTGTCGATTTAGCTTTCCCATGACAAATTCTCTTAATGCATCCCAATAGAGTGGTCCATTTTCACCTAATGCGTCTGCTAGTTGTTGTTTAATGGCTAACACGTCTTGTCGACCATTAGGAGTCGGATGGGAAAAATGCCCTTTCAGATGCGGCTTTTTTGTTATATTTATCGTTTCATTTAATATGGTATCTGTTTCTACTGATTCTGTTTTTGTTGGAGTCAAAGCGGACGTTGCAGACATTTCGCCTATTTTTAATTGAAAAAATAAAAAGTGAAAAGCCAGTTTTTTTCGGATGGTTTACAATAAAATTAGCGGCGCTTAAAAGCTAACTTGTATCTTTGACTGTGAATCGTTGCAAAGATGCTTTAAGATAAAAGTAACAATAAATATAATGTCTTTTAAGAATATGGGCATTATATGTACTACCTTTAGCGGCTTACAGTATATTAGTTAAATATAATAACTTAGTTGTACCTTTCTTTAATATGGTTTTGTCTCAAGATTTTAACTTTATTTGCTTATATTAAATTGAAAGGTGTATAAAAATTCCTGCATTAGTCGATAAGCGCGATATTTCTTGATTTTTATGTAGGTATAATTCATAATTAAAAATCTGAAGACAATATCCTCTTTGAATGAGAAAAAATAATCTATCTTTTGTTTGCTATACTCAAACTTCCTTTTCCCTTTTTCTCTTCTTTTTAATTGCACGTTTAAAAAGCTGGTCTTTTGCTGTGTGCTAAATCAAGTATTAAGCTTTTTGAAAGTTTAAGATTTAGTATAGTCTACTGCTTTAATAAAAAATATATCAATAGCTATCTTAGTACATCATTTGCATTCATATCAAATGCTGGTACTTGTAATATAAATCCTCCTACTGGCGCTTATACAGAAAAAAGACGACATAACACTTTTGGTGTCTTTGGATTTATAACTCTTCTTTCAAGCAGAAAAAGCGTCTAAACTACAGAGTTTAGATACAAATCATTTTGTAAGAGCATAAAACAAAGCGAAACGGCGATTCAAAGCAGCAGACACTGCGTCATCTGAAAGTTCGGCATCCGAACTCTTCTTTGCTTTCACTGCTTTTCTGCGATTTGAAACTGTTTCCCTAATAAATTTTCCCCTCTTTTTCGTTTTCTTTCTTGTTATTTTCTTTATTTTATTTAAAAAATTAGATATCCCGTAAGTAAACAAAAAAATAGCTTTTATTTAGGGGTAATAAGTGCTTTGTATAGTTTAACATGTCCACAACAAGACCTCTTAACGATGACGAAGTTTTCACTGAGATGAAGAAAATGGTAAATAAAGTGTTTCATGTCAAATAAACGAAAAAACACCACTAAAAAAGCTACACGCTAGGTTGCCTTCATCAAACAAGAAGCTTTAGAAAAGGCACGAGAAATAAAAGTCAAGGTATGCAAGCTTAAAGTGACACCAAACATAGAAACTAACTTGTTTTTATAGGCTGACGAAGAATTTAACATCGAAAAGGTATACTTTGAGACACGCTTATCGTCTTGGCTTTTCTGCTTACATGAAACATATTTTTGTCAAAAAAAAAAAAAAAAAATAGGCAAAAATTGTTCGTCAAGAGTCTTTGAATATTGAAGCTGTTTTTGAACGAAAGATTAAGCAAGCTGAGGTTCAGAAAAGAATGTAAGTTTTTCTTTTTTGTTTGGACTCTATTTGTTATTGACTCTATAGAAAAGTGCTCAATCAAATCACATCAATAAAGCTCGTCTTAGAATTCTTCAAGAACGTCAACAAGTTCTTGACGACTTATTCGAAGAAGCAAATAAGGGTATTCATGATGTATCAAAGGATGAAGAAAAGTATAGCACTTTGATTGAAAACCTTATTCTTCAAGGTGCTTACTCTCTTATGGAACCCGAGATTGTTATTCGTTGTCGTGAACAAGATGTTGATATTGTAAATTCTGCTCTTGATGTTGTTTCTGATAAATACGAAGAAGCCTTGAAGTCCAGACCAAACTTCATTGTTAGTGAAGAATATCTTCCTGAATCAAGGTAAATTATTTTGCAAAAAAAAAAAAAAAAAAAAAAAGGCAAAGCTAAAACAATCTAGTGCCGGTGGTGTTATTTTGAGTGGTCACAACGGAAGAATCACAGTTGATAACACTCTTGATGCCCGTTTGGAAATTGCTAAAGAAGAGGTAAAAATAAGAAAAGCTCCTTATTGTATATTAATGCTTGTATGTATAGATGCTGCCTCAAATTCGTGTAGCTTTATTCGATCATTCCCCTAACAGAACTTTCTTTAACTAATAAAGTACGTTTCAATATCTGAGGTGATATACATTTACAATAATGGCTCTTGCCTATCTCTATATTGAATAAACTTTAAATAAAACCTTGTTTGTTAAATCTCATCAATGTATCATTCAGACGTTGAACTTTGACGGCTTTTGAAATAAAAGTGCTTTTGCAGAGAAATCTTGCAGCGTCTTGTTCATCACAATAAGTATAATTTAATGTTTTCATAATTACTTTGTTTATTCAATTAAAAGCAGAGATTTTAGAATAGATATAATTCACTCCATTGCTATGAATTCTATTCAATCAAGGGTCTAATATAATCTATTAAACAGTATTATAATACGTTTTGCCAATTCGACTTTTAAAAATACATGTTCATGAATATGTAAGATGGAAAGCTGCTGCGGAGTTTTGAACATAAAAAATCTGTTTTTCATTGACAATTTTAATTTTTTAATTTTTTCAGCATAATCTCATGTATAACAGTGAGCCAAAAGGATCAATAGAGAATTTTGTTATATTTGGTACAGCTTTTCCTGAAACAACAGATAAAGACCGAAGAGCTGGGCGCTCTGATGCAGGACAATTTGTTCCACTTTGGAAACAAGAAGCTAGAGATGAAAAAGGAAGAAGACGTTTTCACGGTGCATTCACAGGTGGTTTTTCTGCTGGTTATTTCAATACAGTAGGTTCAAAAGAAGGTAATTTTGCTGTTCTTTTTCCTGTGAATATTTTATTCATGAACAACTAAAAGAAATTTTGTATTAAAAGGTTGGGAGCCCTCAAACTATGTTTCATCACGTAATGCTCGTAATGAAAGAAAGGAGGCTAGACCAGAGGATTTCATGGACGAAGAAGATCTACAAGTATGCGTACTTCCTCTTTTTATATTTAAATACATTCAAGTTAATCATTTTCTTTTTAATTGCAGGATTTGGCAGGTTCTCGTAAACTTGTTGCTACTGAGGAATTCGACATATTAGGAGGAACTGAAAGAGAATTGGCTAATCGCAGAAAGCAGCAGCAGCAGGAAGATGAAAAAAGAGGAAGTGAATTGAGCTTTATTGGAAGTAGTTTGGTCGACATGCTAGGCCCTCCTAGAGATTCAGTTGGTGTGCGATTATTGCGAAAAATGGGGTGGCGTCCAGGTCAAGGTGTTGGCCCAAGAATGATTAAACGTCCAAGAGAAGAAAGTGAAGATGAAGATGAAGACGATGCCTTTATGAAAGATATTACATTTGCTCCTCGTGACACTCCTATTGAGAATTTTCAGATCAAAAGAGACACATATGGATTGGGCTATGATATATCAACTTCCGTACCTGAAATTGCTGAAATGAAGAGATTACGTGAATTGGCAAAGAAAAAAGAGGCGGAAGATGATAGGAAGCGTTCATCATTTGGTGTTTTTAATAGTAACCGTAGTAGCGATGCCTTTGGACTTGGTGCTTTTGAAGACGAGGGCGATGATGAAGATGTTTATGGAGATAGAGGAATGAAAGGTTACAATCGAGTGCTTTATGAAGATGAAGGTGGTATGACAAGAGATGAGCTTAAAGCACAAGAGAGAAAGCGCAAAGGAGAAAAAGAAGAAGACTATCGTCGAGAGGCTAGTAAGTCAAAGTGTTCTGATGGAAGATTGCCTCTGAAAGGCTTTAGTGTATCTATCCAAAAACAACAAATCGGGAAATGGTAAGCAGGAATAGATAAATTATATTTTTGCTAATGCTTCATTTTTTTTGGTTAGGTATCCACCGCCTGTTGTTCCTGCTGATTTTACAGGTCACCATGCATCTAAAGAAGATGATATAAAGCCTTCAAATATTACAAAAGAAAGCATATTCTCATTTGAAGAAAGAGGCATGGTATTAGGAGAAAAGCCAATAGAACAGCGTTCTGTTTTTGATTACATGCCAAAACGCTCAAAGGATAAACTTGACGAAACCCTTCGCTTTTTTGTTGATAGTGGCAAAGATAAAACACAACTTGCCGACTTTCCTTCTGTACCCAAAGATGTTGCTCTTTTAGCTCTAAAGGGATTCATGCCATTTGGTGACAATCCCAAGAAACAAGGTCGATATCGAAGTTATTTGGAAAACCATGCAGGAATGTTGACGGAGGATGGTGTTCCCAAAAAAGTTTTACCAATTCCTGAAGGTTTAGTTTATGAAGCTGCAATGAAAGAAATGGACGAATTTGCAAAAGCTGCAAGGATATTTAGACCAATTAGTGCGATGATGAGCAGTCGATTTACTTCTGCTTCAGAGGCTTCCAAGAACATTGAAGTTACTTCTTTTGAAGGCGGACTAAAAACAGAAGAGCAATATCGTAAAGAGAAAGAGGAAAAAGCAAAGACTGTACCCGAACCCGAGAAGAAGCAGGTAACATGATATACCCTTAAAAATTTGACTGTTAATTGACCTATTTTTTAGCCAACGCAAGAAGCTGAAGCAGCGGCTATGAAAATGTTTGGCGCGCTTACGCGTACAATAAAGCCTTTTTACCCAAGTCGTTTGGTGTGTAAGCGCTTTAATATCCCCAATCCACATCCTAATTCTGGTACAAGTACTGATATAAATGCTGGCAGATCTCTAGCAGGATCTAAAGAAGCGCTCAGTAAAGAAGCAATGGAATCAATATTAAACGAGAGAATGCCATTAAAATTTACCTCTTCTTCTTCTTCTGTGGAAGTATCTTCTGACGACCCTTTGTTAAAATCAGTAATACCAAAGCCTTCAGAAAGAGCACCTTCCGATGACAGTAAAGCCCTAACAACAGGAATTGAGGAGAAGCAGAATGTCGATCAACAAGAAAATGACGAGCAGTTTGATGGCAAAGAATTGGATTATGAGAGACCGTCTATGGATATTTTTAAAGCCATCTTTGACGACTCAGAAGAAGAAGAGGAAAGAGAAGAGGAAGAGGAAGAGGAAGGAGAGGAGAAAGATATTAAGCTTAGAAAAATATCAGCGGCTGCAGATGATAGTGACGATAGTTTTATTGGGCCTGTACCTCCTCCTAAAGCGCCTACTGCCGATATACCCATTGAAACCAACAAATCTGTCGAGACGACAGCAGTATTTCGACCAATGTTCAAGCGTCCTTTAGAAAGACAAGAGCAAAATGCAGCACTCACAAACATTGTGTCTGAAGAGGTAGTTGTTCAACCATTCAAACCTAGATCTACAGCTAGTAAACGACGTCGAGTGTCAGTATCAGACGAAGAAGACGAAAGGAATGAAGACAGAAAGACACTTTCCGAAGACAAATACCGTCACAAATCACGCTATAGTTCATCGAGGAAAAGGAGTAGAAGTCCAGATAGTAGACATAGCAGTAGCCGCAAACGAAGCAGAAGCCGAGAGAGAAAGCATAAAAGCAGCCGTAAGAGAAGTAAAAGTCGAGAAGGAAAGAGCAAAAAGAGCAAAAGTGAAAAGCATAGATCACACAAGCATAAACGTAAAGACCATACAGAGGATGAGTTTGAAGGAATGTGGGTTGAAAAAGAGCCTGTATTCAGTTACAATAATACCGATAATGACGGTAATCGAAAAAGAGAAGGCCGCTTGCGTGCAGCAGATCTGTGGTCATAAAGTATATTAATTTAAAGCTTTCCTATTTGCCTATTAGTTTGAACAATGAAAGCTATGTCATTCTCAATAAGAATAATAAAAAAAAAGGTGCATTGCTTGTACTGTAAATATTTATGAAAACATTCATTTCTTTAAATCTGTTCATTGTCATATACACCTTTTGTATTTTGCAATTCAATATCTTTTGATTATGTAATAAAAGACTCTGGTTAATGGTGTAAATTCTATACAAACTGTCATGAAAAGATGTTTGAAATTATGGTTTCATTAGTTATACGATCTGTTGCTTTTAACTATGTCGAACAAAAGGTAGTGTGGAAAGATGAAATCATAAGAAGCTCATTTCTTGTTAACTGCTGATATATAAAATAGAAATGAAGATACACAATATACTACATTTATTACTAGTAAAATCAAGAGATTTAAGCGTCCTTGACCTTCTTAGTACCACGGAGGAGACCAGTACGACGAGCAGCAATCAAACCGACCTTTTGACCAGCAGGAGAGTCACGGGCCATGGTAGAAGCCTTACCAATGTGTTGATGGTTACCACCACCGTGAGGGTGATCAACGGGGTTCATGGCAACACCACGAGTCTTGGGCCAGCTGTTACGCTTGACTCTGTATTTGTGGTAAGCACGACCAGCCTTTAAGAGGGGCTTGTCAATACGACCACCACCAGCAACAATACCGACAACGGCACGAGAGGTAGAGGGAATGACCTTCTTGGAACCAGAGGGAAGACGAATACGGGTCTTGCCATCATCACCGTGACCAATGATGGTAGCATAGTTACCAGAGGTACGAGCAATAGCACCACGGTCACCAACCTTTTCTTCAACATTACAGATAACGGTACCTTCGGGCATGGAAGCCAAGGGCATAACATTACCAATGTTCAAAGAGGCCTTCTTACCAGCATAGATGAATTGACCAGTGTACATACCTTCGGTGGCAATGAAAGTTTCAGTACGAAGCTTGTACCTTTAAAAATCATCAATATATCGATTCATTCCAAATTATATGTCAAACTTACTTGTAAGGGTCACGGAAGACAACCTTGGCGAGAGGAGCACCTCTTCCGGGGTCGTGAACGATCTCCTTAACAATACCACGAACATAGCCGTGACGTTCAGCGAAATCGAAGACTCTAAGTTTAGCAGCACCTTTACGGCCGACAGTGTGAGATTTGAAGATACTTCCAGCACCTTTTCTTTGAGCACGAATTACGCGACCCATCTTTTAATCAAATCTATAATTAAAAAAATGCATTAATAACCATTGACTTTGACATTTCCCCGCAAAATCTCCAGCTTTTCTAAAAAATGAGTGTATCACACGCATATGCAATTCATCCATATAATCCATCATCCATCCTTTCTCATAAAATAAAATATGTTCAGATACTAACCCTTAATTAGGTGTAGGGAGGAGAAGAGGAAGATTCGACTACTTGCCTGAAGCAATGAGGTTCAACTGACGAAGCAGCGGCGGTGGTCAAAATTCATCTGTACACACCCAGTCGTTTTTTAATCCAGTTTAGGCTGTAAGTATAAGTGGTGGCTTGAAAGTAATCTTCTTGTATCTTTGACATGCAGCAACTCATACAGCAACGAAATATTACGCTATCCTTGCTGAATCGCGCAAAAATACTTTGTAATACCTGGGCAGAGGTGCAATTGAAATCAGTATCGATAATACATTCCATTTGCAACATAGTTTCACAACAGAGAAGTACTCTTGATTTACCAAAAACTGTAGAAAGTCATGGTGTAAATCACCAGAGTCTTGTTTTCAAACAAGCAGATTCTATAGGAAATCTCATAGAAAAACTACAATCAATTGTTGATCTTTTGAAGGATGTACAAGTTAGCTGGAACAATTTAAAAAATGAAGTAGATAGATTCATGGTGAAGGTACTCCAAAGACCTGAGCCGACAGTACAGCCTCTTTCAACCGAATCCATGCTGCAAGTAGTTACTGTAGACCCTTTTGATCTATATGACATGGTGAGCCGCTTAGCTCATTCATATAAGCAAGAGTACAACTATAAATTAAACCTTTTCAATAACCTTTCTTCTCATTTAAAAAGTTCCAAGGAGGCATACGGTCTGCTAGAACTATGGCAAGCAGATTCCCATATTGATAAAAAGACAATAGAACAATTATCAGAACGCATCAAATTATTCAATACTGTAAAGAAAGTACTTGAAAGTGTTGATTAAAAGGTAAAAAAAAGTTTATTATACAAAAAGAAAAGGCTTCTAATATTCAACATTGAACAATCTTACAGAATGATCCTCACCTCCAGAAGCCAATTGAAGCTGTCCATCATGAGTAATTTTACGCCATGTCAAAGAACGTACAACACCAAAATGGCAAAGTCTAAATGTGGATTAATAGATACCTTATTTTTTAATATTATTTTACCTTTCATCGAATTGATGCCATAATTCCCATTTGTCAAGTTGTTGCGTACTTTCAGATGAATATAGTGAAATCCTTCCGTTTTCCAACCCTATAGCAATTACGTATCTAAATTTTAAACAGTATCAGTACTTACAGCGCTAGATATTTCTTTGTATAGTATTTACTTTTCATCTATTAAAGTAGAAGCAAAATCAACAGCAGTAACAGCTTCTTCGCACTTGATTGTATGAACACAGGTCCAGTTTGGAACAGCCTCATCAGGTTGAATCCAAATTTTAACAGTTTTATCACGGGAACCTGTAACAAACAATTTATCATCGTGACTCCATGAACAATCCCAAATGATGCGAGCATGTGCCTTATTTTTTGCGACTAGTTTATATGGCATTTCTTCATCTCCTACATTACGTTCGGAAATTGCCCACAAACGGTCTCTGGAAACGGTAAGCAACCATCGGTCATTATGAGAAAATCTGGTTCTTGTTACGGTCAAAGAATGGGCATCAATTGGACTTTTGGCTTCTTTCCATGTGGATGCATTAAATAAACGGACAATAGCATGCTCTGCTGTAGCTGCTTTACAAGAAGAGGCGATATATTTGCCATCATGACTAACATCAACAGAAATGAGTTCGTAAAGATGACCATATAACTTTTCTACTTCTGGCCATAATGTATGTTGCAATAAATGCTCTTCATAAGGAGGATGTTGCATGACTTCTGCTAAATTTTCTGGAGTAGCTGAGGTATATGCGTGGCTTCCCAGACCGTTAGAAATATCAGTTTCTTCTTCGCCTACATCTCCTTCAAAAACAGCTTTGTTAGAGAGGCCTAATGCTGGCAAATTAGCACCTATAGGACGGCTTGTAATGTTCTCCCTGAAACTGTCGTCTCCAGTCAAAGTCGCCAAGCTTTCAACAGATGACTTGGGTGCATCAAAGATTCGAAGAACTTTTTCATCTGCACCGCTTACAAATTGGTAGTCGTGAACAAAGGCAATACATTTTATGTCATAACCATGCACTTGAGGTCGACCCATCTCGTGCCATGTAGATATAGTTGTTCCGTTTTCTTTGCGATTCCATGGTGCAAACAATCTTGTTGTTTGGTCTAAACTGTAAAAAAATTTAGTCTCTACCATCCTGAATATAATATAATACTGCTTTTCTTTACCTTGCTGAAAGGAGATATCTAGATTTAGGATCCCATGCAAGGCTTTCTACAGATTTGAAATGACCACTAATAGCAACTTTAGGTGACCAATTATTCTCTCCTTTGACTTCAGAATTATCTTTCCAGAGATGGAAGGACCCATTGGCACCGTGAGAGACTATATGCTTTCCATCAGGACTGAATAAGGCTCCACAAAAACCCAAGTAGGTGCTGCCGCCAATGTCACCCATACGGACTTCATTGACCCAAACACCTGTAGTAGCTTCTGGGCTCCAGATCATCATAGATTTATCAATAGAAGCAGAAATTAAGCGCATAGGTTGGATGAATGTCTTGCTACCATCTACATCTAGACTAGAATTTAACATCTAAAAATAGTTGTTGCAATATCCCCATTTTACCTGCTTGTACAAAAGGCTTTTGCCACTGCACACTGAATACCCAGTCATCATGACCCATTAATAGTGCTTCAAACATGAGCGAGTACTGCAAAGAATCGACAGTTATTATGTGCGCTTTGGTGCTTAATTGTTCTCCAGTCCTATAGTGTCTATAAATTAATATGCTATCATTTGAATCATTTTCTATATGATACTTGCAATGAACTTTCTTTCAGAGCGTTCAGTAGCTCACTATTTAAACCACTGTCTTCTGTTCTTTCTTCAACTTGTTTTTTGGGAGAAGGTGTATGAGGTGATATCTTCCACAGACGAATGTACTTGTCTTGACTTGCACTGGCCAACATAAGGTCGCCCTTTTCAAAAGAATTGTTTGCATTTACTTCATGCTGTCCTGTGTAAGTTGCAAAAGACAAGTCTCGAACCCAGTTATCATGACCTTGCAGTGTATGCATCTTTTTGAATTCGTTTGTGTTGACTTGATAAATATAGATTGAAATTAATTTGTCTGTATGTCCACTGGCCATAATTGGAACTATTATAGGATATAGTAAATACATCAAACTTTCGATCTGCTGGCTGATTGCTTCATTATACCTTCACTGTTGGGGAGATAGGAGAGGGCTAATGACATAGGATATTTGTTTCCATTGTTTATAATTTGCTTACAAGTAACCTCATCTGTGTATGATACTTTTGTTAAAATGTTATGCGCGTGTTTTTCTTTTATCTTCTAACCTGAATTATCATCAATAACACGACGTTCCCAAACTCGAATAGTACCGTCGGACGATCCAGTAATAATCATATCTGTTTCTGTTTTGATAGAATGGGCACGCATACACGCGATGGTTTCAACTGATCCGGTATGACCACTCATTGTTGCTGAATTGATCCACTATACAAAGATGCGTTAATCCATATTGATAACTACTGATAGATTAGTTTACCTGTCCTTCCTTGTTTTTCTTCCACAGTTTAGCTGTGCAGTCAGCAGAACCTGATACTAAGGCAACGTCTTGAAGCTTGTCTCCATGGCCTAAGTATAAATATATTAATGAAAAATCTCTCTTATTGTTTTGTTGAAATATCCATGCCTCTTTCAATAAAAGTCAAACAGTTGACCCTTCCCGTATGTCCAGGTAATGTTTCCTTTACACCTTTGCTATATTGATCCTAAAACACATACGGTTAATGACAAGTTGATTATTTTGAAACAATGTTACAGACTAAAGGTAAATAAAGCGCAATCAACTTGTCAGCGCCAAAAGCCACGAGGCCACTGTAACCCCAGCAGGCAGCATGTGCTGTTCTGTTACAGCCGATGGATATGAATTCTGAAGTGACTTTAACCATAGGTGAAGACTTGTCAAATAAAGTGAGTGAGTTCAGTCCACTAAATTATTTTAGTTGATGTGGCTTGGCTGAGAGCAGCACACTGCAAATAATACCGGATATTACTCGAATTTCAAGAGCTTGAAATCAGTGATTTCAAGACCGCTATTTTTCAAAACTTAATAAATCACTCAAAAGCATAGATTCTGTACTGAAAATGAAGTATAAGCATAAAAATTATATAAGTAATTGGTTTATAGCTTTAAAAGAAGCTATCATATATAAAAAAACAAAAGTTTATTTTTTACGCCAAAGATGAGCATACTAAAAAGGAAAAAATAACTGATGTTTAAAATGAAAACCTCCACTGTGAAATTAAAACTCATTTTTTCTTTTTTTTTTTTTTTTTCTAAGTTATATACGTAGGACAAACCTCATCATTATATTTTGAAGCCGGGATTACTTTTTGTGCCTTGAGTTTACCTATAATATTTTTTCCATCTTTTTCAATCTCTTTTTTTTTTCAATCTTTTTCGATCTTTATTTTCTTTTCCTTTTTTTTGCATCTATTTCGTGGCAACTCTTTTAAAGGTACTTATTTCATTAAATTGCAGTAAAATATCTAATTTAACCTTTATTTGCTTTAGGTCCTCTTCATGTTCCAGGTAAAAAGTGTAAATAGTATAAATCATCCAAGTAGGTACGTGCAAGATTAAAAGGCTTATTTTCATGGATCCATGTATTAAAGCTGTAAGTCAAGGAAATGTTTAATGTTCTGCTCACTAAATGCATGCTATTTCTTTAATAGCTTATTCTTTATGGCTTTATAATATGCTCTGATATGCTTCTGTTTATACTTTTATGGCATTTTTGTAAGTAGCTCTACTACTATTAAAGCAAACTTTACTCATCCTTATATTTAGAAAATGCTTTACAAGATTACTAATAGCTTTATCGGGATTATATTGCTAAAATTAAGCTTAAATGTAAGTAAAACTCTCATATGATGCTCTACAAAATGTTTAACTTGAAGACTATTTTGTAGTTATCCTATAGCTCATCTGTAGTCTTTCTGTTCTATGTGCTTTGCTGCTGCTTCTTTACGCGTATAACCATCAAAAGGCTCTTTTTCTCAAGATGAGCAACTTACAACAGCTTTATTGAACTTAATCCTATTTATTACCCCTCAAACAAGTTAAGCTTAAAAAAAAGAAAGATGTTCGCTGATGGATGGATGGATGATTACTGTATTATTTTGCCAAAAGGTAGAAATGGTATAGTATTTGGCCATTCATTCTAAAGGAGTAAAGAAGTATAGAAACCATAGTTCAATATAAAATTTTTTATCCAATAAAAAGTATAATTTCAAAGCCCAATATGTTTTTTAAGCCAATGAAGTATATTAAATGATAAGGTTTTCTACAAATAAGAATGTAAAGAAGTGTATGAGTAAGCATAGTGTCGTCCAATAACGACAAGTAAATATGTGATGATTAAAAAAAGCCAACCTATCATATCTCTTTTTTTTACGTGAAATCAAGGTAAAATCAGAGATTTCAAGTGCTTTTTTGGCGTACGTAATATTCGAGTAATACTAGAGATTTCAAGAGTTTTTTTTGGCGTGCTTAATATTCGAGTAAAACTTTTTTTTTTTTTGTAAATAAATAGTTTATTTTTATTTATAAAATATAATATAATAGGAGTCACACGTCTGAGAGCGGTGTGAACCAGAAGAAACAGAATGTAAGCGATTGAACATGCTAGTCAAGGTCGAGCCTGCCCCTTTTGAGGGTGGCAAACTGCGACATAGCACGAGTGACCAACTGTTTATCAATAAAAGGAAAGCCGTCAATAGTAGATCTCCAATGGGCACGCCAGATAACAGAGAGCACGCAGCAGCTGAGAGTCCAGAGATCAGTATTGTCAACAAAAGGAAACCGCTGAAAAGACCAGAGGATTGAGCATACATCATCTTGAGTGAAAGTGAGGTGTGGGCTAAAGAAGTTGAAGGCATCTATCCATACTCTCCATTTCTTGGGACAGCGCACGAAGAGGTGTTGTAGATCTTCATTATTAGCAGAGCAAAATTTGCATTGTGAAGAGGTCAAACCGTCATCGAGTAAAACTTGAAATTTTACCAACTGCTGTAAAATTCGCTTGAAATGCGCCGTTTCAAGACTTGGTAATATTCGAGTAAAACATCGAATTTCAAGCGAATATTACCGACTTGAAATTCTTAAATTATTTGCAGTGGCAACATACACTGTTTTTTAAAAAAGATATCGCTTCTGTTTAATAATGATTGTCGCACTTTCCAAATATAAGTCATTATTTCAAACATTATTTTAGCGCGCATCACAATGTTCTCAAAACACTGAATAGGTACAGAGCATTGATATTGCTTTTTCATATAAAGATGTCGCAAAAAAAAACCTTAGTACCTACAGGTATATAAATCAGATATCACTGTACTTTTTCCACCTTCCCCCAAACACACCGGTATATACTCAGAGTTATTACAAGAATCACATTTTGTGTAGCAAATTGGCCAAGCAAATGAAAGAAATTCTACTTTGGTAATGTGAAAGCAAACAGTATTG
Source organism: Rhizopus delemar RA 99-880 (assembly GCF_000149305.1). NCBI lineage: Eukaryota > Fungi > Mucoromycota > Mucoromycetes > Mucorales > Rhizopodaceae > Rhizopus > Rhizopus delemar. The sequence goes on along the minus strand of NW_027137856.1, from coordinate 79,998 downwards.
TATTGCGAATATAATGATAGTGTACTGATTAGCATTCAAGTTGTCGTAAAAGCTAAAAATGAAAATATCCTATACTAGTGCTGTTTTTACTCTCTTAAGGAAACATTTCATGCATTCCCTCCTTCTTTAGAAAAAAAAAAGGTGTAGAAAATTCGAAAGAGATCATAGAATAGAACGAATTTTTCATTGCTTTATTGCAAAGACTTAAATGACAGCATAATGAAAAACAACGCATGTAATATAAATGCTCTTTTTTTAAGAAAAAAATAGTACTCTTATACTAGTCAATTCGAGAAAGTCTATCTTAATTTATTTTAGTTTGATACAAAAAACATAATTTCTGACATGAGCTTATAGATCTAATCATAGAAACAAGTAAAGCTAAGCACATGAAATAAATTAACTAAAAATACAGAAAAAACGTAAAAAATGAAAGAGTTTTATTTCATAACATATATGTTCATATAATGCAGACTTATTTAACAGGTATAAAGGAACTCATAGAGTTTTTTGAAGTATTGATAAGTCATGTAACGCGCTATATCGGACATCATCTCTAGTGTCGTTCAGAGCATATTCAAGCAATCTATCAATCTTTATCTGTTTATGAGCAAATTTATGTCCCTATAATTATTGAATTTTACCTGCTCTTTCTGATCGATTACTGCCTTACTAATCAACAATGTCAAAGTCCTCAGAGTTACTATTACCAATTCACTGCCTGTTGCTGAATCATTTAGTAAACTTAAGCATGTTTTTTGAGCCTAATAAGGAACTTTTTTAATATGCCATTCAAATACTATTATATCTGTTACCTCTCTTGTCATTCCAATATCCTCATGCATATGTCTAAATATTTTAACAACTTGTAACTTTATATCAAGAGAGGTAGATGGATCTATATCACAAACTTTAATAATTGAGACTTGCTTTTTAAGCTTTTTACAATAATGACCTCTCAACTTTTTATCAATTTTTGAAAATATGACAGCAGGAAATCTATTTGATCTTGCGCATATTTGATCGCTCGCCCAAATAGCTGCTTGCAACTCTAATCTGTCTGTTGCCAGTTCAAACCTTTGTACAATGCTATATATAAAAACAATATATATCTTAGGAGGGTCGTGTTGAGTATTAAAACTTTAATATTTACCCAAATTGAACGTCTAGTTTCTCTGCTATGATGATAGACATACAGCCGAGGACTCTAAATTGTGGCGCGTCAAAACATGGATAAAAAAAAACGAATGCTTAAAGGTAAATGGGTTTACCTCAAAGTAATCGATCGAGCAGTTGTATCATTACTACCAAGAATGGGTAATATACGCCTAATGGTTTCTTCAACATTAATAATTTTTTCCAAGTGCTGATGAGATGCTTCTTTAAAGACTTTGTAAACGTAAAACTTTACAACATTGTTGCTAGGATCAGTAAGTACTTTTTTAATAAAATAACCTCAAGAAATCGCTTACTGGGTACGAAACCAATCGGCGAGTTTTAGAATGGCAGCATTGATAACAACTGGATAAGGATATTGCTCAAATATACGATTAAAACCTGTAAGGGCTTGTATTTGTGAGCCCTGAATACCTAGAGCGCCCGTTCGAGATTTTTTGTTAAATTTAATTTCTAATTCTAAAAGTGCTTTATGAGCTTTTTCCTGATCAGAGATACTTGATGCGTTATAACTATGATTCATTTTGTAATAGTTCTTTTTTTTTCTACATTGAATAAAAACACAAACTTCCCCTTTCAGGTAAACCAGCCTATGGCGCCCATTAAAATTACTGAGGCCAATCATTTGAAGTTAGACAAGCAGAGGATTTTCATTCTAAAAATAAGCCAATAGTTAAACTAATCTTTTTATTGGGAACCATGTTTGACGAAACGCACATTTTGAGATTGTTATTGATAATTAGATCGACAAAGAATAACGCAAAGCTACAGCAAAAAGCTTTTCAGTGTACGCGAAATTTAATCTACACACACCAAAATTTGATTACTCGAATCATAGATGCTGATTCATCTATTTTAACTGAATTTATGCAATCAATCTCTGAATGTGAACAAATATTGACAGAAACATTGGATAAAGCGCATTACAAAGTTTCTGTGTCTTGTGGAAGATTACTTTATACAATTGCGCGTATAGCACTTTCAAGACAAACCCACAACCCCAGCGCTATGGATGTTGATACGCCAGGCGTGCTTCAAATACGACAAATGGTTACTGTAGTAATTGAAACCATTTCAAAAGTAGAGATAGGGTTAGAACATTCAAAAAAGAACACAGATCAGGTTTATTTGGGTCGCGTAAGTAAAAGGACATGGTGAACGAGCTTAAATACAGCGTCTTAAAAACTACCTTTAAAAAATAGATACAGGAGCTTCTAAAAATTAAAGCCCAGTGCTGTACTTTGCTTAGCAACTGGGATTTTGATTCTTCTTTTCAAGTAGCCTATAATTTGTTAACAAGGGGCAACGGTAAGGAAGCCTTTCTGATGTTATTCCCTATGTATTAACCCACATTTAAATATTAGATGAAATTGCTGCAGTTCTTTTGCCTTATCTGTCTTTTCTTTTGCAAAAGTGCCGCGAATTACCGCGGTGGTTCCCAGAAAATGCTATTCAGGAACTCAAAAAAAGGATGAATAGGTCTTTTGTATTTGTAAGTTTTATTACGCTGCATAAAAGGTGGTATTCACTCAATTTACAAAAAAGATCAACTTAATGAAACTATTACTTCGTACAACACCTAGCTCTAATGAGCTTACATCAAAGATTGTCTCTTTGTTACGTGAATTCGGATCTTGGAATAGTGTCAACGAGACATTTACTACCAACTGCTGGAATCTCTATGTGATAGGTTTAGAAGCAGGATGTAGTGGATGGTATGAGTTAATGTACACAATAATGAAAGATTTACAGAAGAAGGTATGTTTACTTTAAGATATAAAACATATCGGAAATTACTAAAGGTTAGAAAAAGGTGGAATCTGAAACGTGCTTGTATTGGTTACAGACACTGTCATCTATAGCACTAGCCGAATGGAATTTGTCTAGTACAACATATACATCTAAAAAAGAATACCTTTTACTGGTAATCAATCACTTTTCTAAATCAATCCATAGAATGAGAGTAAATAAAATTAAAACATATACAAAAGAATCTGCTAATCGTCATTCAACTATAGACTTTACAGGCATTTGGTCAGCCAGTACCAATGCAACTTTACTTTGCCCTAATGAGAATGGAAATGTTACTTGTTATAGAGCAAGCAATAGCAATCTTAAGCATGGATTTGCATGGCACCACAACTTTAACAAAGCAATGTAAATTAATGTTAGTATGTGCTGATCGCTTTTGTAAGCTAGCCTCTCGATTGAATTCTAGTCATCAATACTCATTTAGCGTTGATAAAGAAACACAACATGTGCTTAGAACATATAATACATGTTTTTTAGCATGTGAGTATGCTGCACGTTCCATTGCTGCTTCAGATAAGCAGTTTTTCTCCATAGATCCAATGCTTATCCCAATTATTCTGGAAATCAAACCAATGGATGATTTCTACAGCATTAAAGGAGCACATCTTATAAACATATGCAAGGAGCTTGTGAAAACTGTTACGAGTTGGGAAGAGCTGAATCATTTGGAAGACACCGATCGATACATGGTAGGGATTAAATGCATTTTAAGCAAGATAACACACATTTAACTTTTTTTTTTTTTTTGTAAAACAGACATGTGCGAAGGATATGAAACTAGCATTGGAAGCCATTCTCTCCATTCCGCTTATTTTATCAAAAACATTTTTCAGATGTCGTGAAAAGATACCAGTTCAATCATTCAATGATGCCCTCTAATAACAATCAAGAAAGAACAAAATCTCGATTTTTTTTTTTAAAAAAAAACAATGAACACTGTTTGGTTCTATGACGTAAAATGGTTCAAAAAGTCGAAGTTTATGGGTACTAATTAGGAGATAATAAAAGAAATAACTATGCAACTTAAACTGATTTGAGCATGTAAGAAATGCTCTCTCTCTCCCTACTCCCTATTTTTTTTTTTTTTCTTAAATAGTTATAACAAAAGGTATTTATTAAAATATACATTATTTTTAAGGTAGAAGAAACCGCTTGTTAGACAAACAAAAAAAAAAGGTTAAATAGAATTATGAAAATGCTATTTTATGAATCACAATGTTAAGAAACAATACATTTTCCGTTCTTTTCTCCTTGTAATGATATCAATTTAGCTAATTGTACTTGTTCTCCTTCAGTAATTTTCTATGATAAGTGTTTAATAGGACATTGTTTTTTATGAAAAAGCGACAACTTACCCCTTGCTTTGCTTTCAATTGTAGTCTACTGATTTCCTGGTTTCTTTGCTTTATTCTTTCCTTTCTTTGTCTGTACCAAGAAGGATTAGAAATGATGTGAGATACTTTATTTTAATCCATTTACCTCTCCATTTCTGCTCTAGAAACAGAATTACTTGATGAATTCCCTCCAGACGCTTGTTTTCCTTTGCAAACATGATCAACTGGCAGCCTATGTTTCACACAAAAGGAGCACCCACAATCAGGACACTGCATAGGCACAAGCATTTTCGTAGTACAACCCTTCCTGCGACATGTATTGTTAGTTTTAGGTTGCAAGTCCGCGCAATTGTTTTGAATATGCTCATTCATCTATTTAATAATTAGTTCCTTGCTGTTATTAACTGTCTCTCCTTTTTGCATACTCTAATGTTTGGATCCTGTCCTCTTGGTACTGTTACTGGTTTTTCACATAGTGGACATACTGGCACACTATAAACAAGTAATTAATAAAAAAACGTGTGCACCCATTGCTTTTTGTTTTACCGAACATCCATATTAGGATCGTTTAGACTCGAGCATTTATGATCTTGTAATTTAAAATGATCCTGACTAAATGTTTCAAACAATTGTTAAAACAAGTAACTTTATTTACTATATACTTACCAGAATATATTTTTACAGTATATACAAGAGTAAGGTAAAAAGTCTTTTTTTTTTTAGAAAAATAAAGTAAGTTCATAAGCTTAATTCAGGAAAACAGTATAAATGTGTCTAGTATTTTACCATAAATATTGCAAGCTGGTGCTGTACATCTTTTTCCGAGATCAGGGAATTCCATTACAAAATGTTAAAAAAGTCAACCAAATTACGAAGTCAGGAACATGAATTTAAATACTACGGAATTCAAACTCAGAATAAATTTCTAAGCAGAAACTGCTGGAAGACACTACAACTTTTTTTTTAAAAAACAAATTAAAATGGCCACTCTTTCAGATGAAGCAATTCGTAAGGTATAATATCATATCTTTCCTATTTTCTTGTCTGACGGATTATATTTAGGTTTTTGTTGAATTACAAGCCAAGTTTATCCATAGTCAGCAACAAGTTAATACTGTCAAAACTCAAATTCAATCAAAACAGCGTGAGCGTAAGATGGCTGAATTAACTAGACGCGAATTAGACAGCTTAAATTCCGAAACAAGAACTTATAAACCAGTCGGAAAAATGTACATTTTCGAAATATGTTCAATCGAAATATAGTAACTTTTTTTTTTTTTTTTTTTTTTCTTTAGGTTCATCCAAAGTCCTTTAAGTGAGATGAAGCAGCAGTACGTTGATTCGATTACCAAATCTGATGAAGATATAAAGCAACTGGAAAAAACACAAAAATACTGGGAGCGAGCAGCTTCAGATGCGCAAGGAAACCTCAAAGATATCCTTCAAGGACCGAGAACGATGTAAATAAAATTTATTTTCCTTTCATAATTCGTGAAGTTTTCATCTGCAAATAATGTCTAATGGATCGGTTTGAAATGGACACATCACTACCGCCACTACTATCACCACTGAACGTGCTACTGCTACTGCTAGTCACTGTTGAGGTCTTCCTTCCAATATCTTTAGAGGTTTTGGCACCAAATCGCTTTAGACACTCAGCAATAGACACAAGCCCCCCAGCTTTGGCTATATCAAGTGGAGTAGGTACCAATTTTGGAACATAGCTATTTGGATAAGCACCTAATTCGATCAGCTTAGTGACAGCTTTCAATTTTCGGTTACGAACTGCATAGTGAAGTGGTGTTTCGCCTTTGTTGTCTTTGATATCCAATTTTGCAGGGCAGTGTTTGTTAATTAATGTAATCAGCCGTGTCCTGCCTGTCATTGCTGCATAATGCAAAGGAGTAGCGCCTGTATAAAAATATAAGAAAGGTTTTGTTTAAAAAGAAGCTTTATTACTTGTGCTTACCAACAGAATCTGTTTTGTAAAATAATGCGTTTTGCGATTTTTTCAGTAAATAATCAATAATTTCTTCAGAATTACTTTCAACAGCTGCATGAAGGGCATTTTCACCCAATGGCCCTTTTGAGTGAAGCAAATCAGCGCCAGCTTGCTCAATCAACAATCTGACACCATTCATATATCCAAACTTAGCAGCCAGAACGAGTGGCATAATCATATCTCCTACTTTTTCTGTAAGTGGAAAAACGTTCGGGTTTGCACCAGCTTGCAGAACACGTTGCAATGAAGCCGTGTTTTTAATAGCGATCAATGCATGAACTAGACTATAGCCCTCTTTGACATTATTGACAGTCTCAGAAATTTTGGCTACATTTGGATTTCCCCCACGCCGTAAATAGTTGCTATATGCAAAAAAAAAAAAAAAAAAAAAAAAAAAAAAAAAAAAAAAAGGATTAGAAAAGGTGATAAAAGTATTTCGCTCAGTACAAACCTAACTAAAGAATCGACTTCAGCCTTGTTTGACTTTCCTTCCGCAATCGCTTTCCAAAATCCATCTCCACAAGCAAATTTTAGAATGTTGACATCAAGCTTTGCTTCTTCTTTATATACGCTTTCGATGGTACTCTCTTGTGGTGATGTTGGTGATAAAGATATAGTATCAGGAGTTGTTACTGGGTCAGACAAAAGTGAAGACAAGTCAAATTCGTGTTCTTCATCACTAAGAAGATTTTGATGATATAATGCCGGGTCAATCCTTTCATCTGTAAATAGTATAGGAGATGAAAATGAAGATTGTTCGGATAACACACTAGAGTTGTTGAGCCCTCTTTCAGAATAATAACTCGCATTGGAGCTTGTTTGAGAAAATCTTCGTTGAAGTGTATTGTTATATCGAGTTCTGTAAAGATGAACCTCTCGTAATGCCTTTTCGTAACGCTGCGATTGAACATGATATTGATGCTCGATCTTATGTTTTGAACTTTCTAGTTTATCAAGTGCGTCAACAAGGTGATCGTGTCTCTCGGTCCAATCTAATACAATCTTATCCATAGCCGTTTTTAATCTATTTTGAAGATTAATGCATTCTACCTCAGTAATAGCGTCATAAATTTCTTTATGCGAAGCTGTTTTTTGATATTTTTGATATCTGTGTTTAGACCTAGGAATAGGTGGAAGAGATAATTGTCCAAAATGTTCAGAGGAAATCATTAAGAAGAAATGAAAGTAAAACAAAAAGACAATCAAATAATAAGAAAGCACAAAGAACAAAGCAACCTTTTTTGTATAAGAATATGCTTAAATGAATTTATACAAATTAAGAAACAATTGTCTTCTTTTTCCTGCTTCCTTGCTCTCTTTGTCTGAAAAGTGATCTTCCAAAGATTTTTATTGGACAAAATGGCATATTTGTTTATTATATAATGGGTATCGTGTAACCATTAAGCTTGCTTTACAAAATAATCTATTGAGAATCGCTTTTTTTTTTTTTCTAATCGATAGTTTCTGCCATGTCTACACCCTGATAGCCAGTGTTTTTACTAAACAGAGATTTTATACCTAAAGGTATGGTTTAATTTTTAATCTCTCATTGTTTTTCTCCTTTTTTTAATGCTTATATGCATTTTCTCCCTTTCTTTGTGAAGTGTAACACTTACTGTTCCATCCTTTCAAAATTTTATTCTTACAGCTGACATGGATTATCCATAAAGGAATAGCCAATAAAATGAAGCTTAAAGCTACTAAGCTTTCTACTGGGGCTTCTATAAACGGTGTTGTGCATAAAAACAGCGCAACCATACAGAAAAGAATAGGCGTTGATAACCACACACGATAAGGTCTGTTCAAATCCGGCTCTGTGTACCTAAATACTAATAAGGAGAGCACAGCCAAAAAATAAAATCTAAATGGTTATGTTAGTAAATTAGACTTCAGTTGTCTTAAACGTTACTTTACATCCATGAACTCATTGAATAGAAATTTGATAAGCACTCTAAAGGAGCCGATCATAATCATCACTACTGTAAGTACTGCCTGTAAAATGAGTGCTAATATAGGCGTTTGTCTAGATTGACTAAGCTTTCCAAAGAAACCAGGAATGTGGCCTTGTTTAGCTGATACATATATAATACGAGCACCCGTGAAGACATCTGCATTAGCAGACTTCAATAGATGATTAGCATAAATACATATTTAAGGCTAATTTTTCATTCACTTACCCCAAAACAGCTGAGAGCTACACAAATAGCAAATAAAATACCACCTGCTGGACCAAACATTTTTTTACCAAAGTCCATGGAAACAGTGTTTGTGTGTATAATAACCTCGGGTTTCAAAACAGCTAAATAGGCAACATTCGCTAACATATAACAAAGTATAACCACCGGAATACCAAAAATGATTACACGAGGTAGATCTCTATGGGGATTCTTCATTTCTCCTGATACATAGTTTAAATTATTCCAACCATCATACGCCCAAAGACCTTAAGAAAAAAAAAAGTTAATTTGACTTGTTCAGCCTCTTTTTTTTTTTTTTTTTCAATACCTGAATAGAAAGCTAAAGCAAATTGACCAAAACTGATTGAATTTAGCCCTTTGAATGGATCTCCTTCAATACTATTTCCACCTGCAATTATTCCTTTGTTGGATAATACAACGACACCCATGACAGATATCACAACGGCCGTCAGTACTTTAAAAATGGTTAATATGTCTTGTAATCGGATGCCAGCAGGAATTGAGATGGCGTTAATTAAAGTTAAGATCAATAAACAAGCTACAGCAAGTAATTTTGGTAGAAACTTGGGTATAATAGCATCTGCTAATTCTACAGAAGCATCTGAATCATGAGGAACATTAAAATAGTAAGTATGATATGCAATACGAGACACATATTCTCCAAAAACAATACAAATAATTGCAAGTCTTCCAGGCTAACAAAAAAGGAAATTTTGTATTTGCTTTCATCATTTTGGTATGCACTAACCTTTTGCACAGCTATTGTCACAAATTCAAACATAAAAGAGACAAGGCTGCCGAATGCCCTGCCTAAATAAACTGTTTCTCCACCATTCATAGGAAGCATTGTACCTAACTCAGCATAGCACAGGGCACCACATAAAGCTAATAGACCTGATATAAACCATACAACAAGGGCTGTACCATAGGATCCAGAAAACTCCAAAACTGGCCCTTTTTTTTTGTCAACATGAATTGTTAGTATAACTCCTCTTTTTCTTTCTTTCTTTCTCATTTTATTACCTGGAGAACTAAATAAACCACTACCAATCATCAAACCTACCACAAGCCCTAATCCGTTTTAAAAGAGACTTTTTTTTGTAACTCTGGGCCTCTAGCTTGGGTTTGTGATAGAGGGATCCTAGGAATAGTTTCAAAGGAACATACAGATGTCGAAGATGTGTTAGCATGTGGTGTCAAGGGAAGTAAAGTTTGATCATCTCGATCATCGGTAAAATGGTGGGAGCCTGTACTAAATAGAGAATCTTCTGAATCTGATCCATCTAAGTTAGCGTTGTGGTCACTTATAGTGTTAACAGATGGCATTCTTTATTGATCATTGAAAGCGAAAAAAGAAAAAAGACACAAAGTTCTAATAATTACCGGAGATCAAAACAAGCAAAATCTATTTTTCTTTGTCTTTTTCATGGGAAGCTAATAGCTAGGATAGAGAAAAGAGAAAGAAAAAAAGGTCAAAGACATCTTTAAAAATCATAGATTCAATCATTAAAAAGTTTAAAGAAATCAATGCCTGTTTTGCCCATGTTTTTTGCTTTCTTTAATTGGTATATGCTTGTCAATTTTCTAACTTGGAAATAATCAGTATGAAAATGAGGGGGTTTTATTTATCTAAATAAGACTATAAGTTTCCCCCTGTAAACATAGAAACATATATCCACAGCGTGTGTTTTCCATTGTATGTTTCTTTTTTTCGGTTGTTTTTATGTTAATCCGGGTAATTTAACCATCTGTACAACCTTAATCCATTTCATCCTACCAAAAGGAGTATTCCACAACCTATTATAGATGAAAGCTACAATTTTGTCAACATATCAAACTATTTGCAAAATATTTGATGTAAAATAAAGTCACCTTGATCCTCTTTGTTAGATAATACTTTTTCACAAAAAAATATACTTTAAAGTAGCTAGCTACCGATAATACTGATCTAAGACTTATTTAATTTATTCTAAACGAACGTTCAATGGCCATTTGTAGTTTTTTACTTATTTATTACAAGGCAAAGATATAGAAAGGACACTAATTCATTCAAACACTATATTTAAAGGAAAGGAATAGAACAAACGGCAGTGTGCTATCTGATGTTTGTAATTTATATCGCAGAAAAAAAAGAATGATTTCAACTGCCGGAACACAAAACTTTTTTTATTTTTCATTTTTACTACTTTTGCTTTTTTTTTATGGATACATCATTATCTTCAGCAGTAGCAGGCTACATTTCTATTCTACTTTGGATAATTGTTTTTATACCGTAAAGAAAATAGAAGAAATTTTTTTTGGCAACATGCTCATTTTCGACATTAGACAGTTATACGAAAACTATCGCAGAAAAAGTGGGGACGGGCTTTCTCTTGTCTTTTTAATCATTTGGCTAATAGGAGACATATTCAGCATGATTGGCGTTGTCATGGAAAAATTGATGTTTACTATGGTAACCCAAACGATAATCATATACTTTCTTTCATATTAACATCGTGGGAAAAAAATGATAGTTTCTATTGGCGTTATGGTACACAGTGGCAGATATTTGTCTGATATGGCAAGTGATCTACTATAGAAAGGTTACACTGTATGTTAAATTAAAACAAGACCAAGATGATGAAGTTGATAATCCTATAACAAAATCAATGCTATGGATAAACATAATTGGATCTATAGCTATAGTTGTCTTGATAACAGTCTCTTGCTATACATATTATTTCAAGCCATTTTACAATGATCATTCTATAGCATACGGTGGCTTATCTCAATGGATGGGTTGGACAAGTGCAATTCTTTATACAGGAAGCAGGCTCCCTCAGATCATAAAGAATTGGAAGCAGCAAAGTACAGAAGGACTGAGCTCTGGCATGTTTATCTGTACTCTATTGGGCAACTTATTTTTTACTCTGGTAATTTCTAACGGAATAAGATGTTCATATAGTCCATAATCTTACATATATCTTTTTTTTAGTCAATATTCTTAAATTCAACAGAACAGCCTTACATTTTGAAGAATTTACCGTGGATTATAGGCAGCCTGGGGACAATTATTTTTGATGTTATGGTAAAGTCAACAAGATCTAACTTGAGCCATACTCATATTTAAATTTCTGCAATAGATATTCCTTCAATTTTGCGTTTTCAACCGTAGAAATTTAAAACATAGAACTGATTAAAAATCTGTATATAAATTCAAGAGTACTTTGAATAAAATGAGAAGAATAGAATGGGACGAAATGATGACAAAACACTACTGAGTATAAACATAACAATAATGCATAAAAAATTTCCAACAAAAACAAATAAGACATGATTTTACAAAATTTATGATTAATTATTTATTGTGAGGCATGATAACAAGGTCAAATTGAGAGAGAGGAAACGTTTATGAAAATGCATTTAAGGTTTGGTACATCTGCCTCTGACACAGGCTTCTTGACAGTCGTCATTATCTGAACAGCATGCATTAAAGGGACCCTTACCATTGCCTTTGTCCTTGTAGCCAGGAATACATTTACCAGGATTAGGATTAGGATTAACTTCGCCATTGCAGACACCGTTTACACAGCTGTTCACACAATCATCGCTGGTATCACAACAATCACCCTTGTAGCCATCGCCGTTCTTGAGACCTTGAGATCCAGGGGAACACTTGCCTGGGGTAGCAGTAGCGGTGGCTGTAGTAGTCTTCGTAGTAGTAGTCTTGGTTGCTGTGTTAGTAGGACCATTGCAGACACCGCTTACACAGCTGTTAATACAATCATCACTATCATCACAGCAGTATCCCTTGTAGCCATCACCATTACCAAGACCTTTAGATCCAGGAGTGCACTTGCCTCCAGGAGTAGGAGTAGGAGTAGGAGTAGGATCAGGCTTGGAAGATCCATTGCAGACACCCTTCACGCAGGTATTAAAGCAATCATCGCTGTCCTTGCAGCAGTAACCCTTGTAACCATCACCATTACCCTTTCCAGAAGAGCCAGAAATGCACTTGGAAGCAGCAGCAGCTTTAGGATTGACGGCAGCTTGAATTTGAACAGCAGCAACTAAGAGCAAGATAGAGAATGATAACTTCATGTTTAAATAGAAAGAAGATGAGGTTAAGATATAATTGCAGCGATATACACGTTTCTTATATATAGTTTCGAATGTAGTACACAGTACAAAAACAGTTGACGAAAATGACACAATGGAATTGCATTATAAGATGTGATATTTTTAACATGAAAAATAACCAGAATGGCAATTCTAAGCCTTTTTTTTAATCTGAACACCCTTTTGATCTACATCAGCCCCATTTAATAATATAATTGGCAATTGCTTATTTTGTGCACTCTAGATTTATGTATCGCAATAGAATACACGTTAACTATATTTTTCGAAATTCTATGGCGCTTACTGTCTTTGCTCACTGCAAGCAGTAACACAGATGTTTACGCTCAATTAATAAAAGGTGCATGCCACATAATATCTCTCTCGTACAACAGTGAACCAAAAGTACAATCATCTTTCACTTAGTTTACACAATTACAGAATAAATTACTGTACCCCGATTTTTCATAATGGTCCATTACTGAGGATAATATGTGAAGGAATAAAAATATCTAATGCTGTCTGAGATAACAAAACAGTTGTAGTTTTGCTTTGTTTTCTAAACGTCATTCACCAATGTTTATGCAAAATCTTGGTTGTATGCATTATGTGTTCCGTATTGAGATTGCAACTATTTTTATTTATTTTTCTTTATAAAGAAATTCTCTGTTCTCGATGAAGGAATCTTAAAATATGTTTAAAAGTGTACCAAAGTAGAAGGTTTAGAAAAGTCATAAGATATATTCAAATATCCAATCAAGTATTGATACTAAAAATACATAGCATTCTTTAAATGTTTATGTAGCTCTCTGCTATGTGACACTAAATTAATAGTATTGGAAACGAATCATTGCTCTAGAACTAAATGATCGCCATGCTTTATTTTTTTACAGGCGGAGTAAGAATGGAAAAGATACACAAACCCCAATTGAATAAGGGTGGATTCCTGAAGTCGTTAGCAAGAAGATAAGAAACGATATTAGCCAAAACATCTTTGAGCATACAGATCTTGAATAATTTAAGCTCTCTTTTTCTCTCTCTTTTACTTTAGCGTGTTATATTATCCTTTAATTCAACATTATGCATTTATACTCTCATCATATCACTTGCAACTGCTACTTAGCGAAAATAATTTGAGTTAATGCGGCGCAACAAATAAAGATCCTTAGTTATTTTCTAAAGCATTTAAATCACAATTTATATGATATAAGCTACTATATTGACTTTCCTTTTCATCCTCTTTTATAGCTTTCTTTGCGGTATTCATATAATTTTTTTATGAATGAAATTAGAGTGAGTATTAAAGCTCATTAAAGAGTACGTGAGTATAAGGGTGTTACAGATGTGTTAGACAGTGACTTGTAAAAAAAATCCCCAAGAAGTTTAACATAAAGGATTGTAAGCGGACAATTTTAAAAGAACTTTTTAAATTTGATTGGTTGGAATCTTCTCCAAGGCAAGAGACTTTTCAAAGAATTGATGTCACTGAATTTTACGCATCGGATGGTTATGGCAAAAAAAAAAAAAAAAAAAAAAAAAAAAAAAGTAAATCTGCTGTGTACTGCAGTATGAGGTACTAGAATAAGTGTAGATAAACCAAGTTTTATCTTGGAAATTTCACATCTTTGAGCGAGATAATAAAAGATGAGAATTCGTTTGTTGTATCCTATGTTTGGTTTTCAGGTATAGCTCAAACATTAGCGCGATGAACCTTTACAGTATGCACATTTAAGGTATTCATCAGCTAGTGAGGATTAAGACGAATGGGCAATATATAATTTTATAATGACCACCTTCTTGTTGGATAATAGAGATAAAAAAAAATTCATAGTGCCTCTTTATTGCTACCTTTTACAACACACAATTACCGATCAATCTCTACCGCTTTGACCATCAAAAGGAGCAGCAACTTACGACTTTTACAGATGATGAGTTTCTATGAAAAGCAGTTCCCGGAAAATAATAATGGGGACCAATGCCTTACTGGTAGCCTAATTAAATTATTCGATTTAACAAAGTTGAGATCTTATTTTAAAAACTTTTTGTAGCTACCATAATAAAGATTAAAGGAAGCTAATTTTAGCCTTTTACTCATGACTAAACAGACTACAAAAGTTACTTTATATTATGAAAATCAGATCAACAATAATTATCAAATTGTTTGACAATTCCCTTTTCGGGAAACTTTTCTTATTTTTAACCTTTGAAGTACATCAAAGGTGATACCTATATGATACAGCAGGAATAAAAAGCATAATTTAACGCCTCTTTTTAAAAAAAAAGTATAGCTTGACGCCCCTTATACATGTTCTATGAAGTATAAAAATAGTAAGCAAATCATCAGTATTTACCAAGTAAACACAGGACTTATTCAGCTTTTATATATTAAAAAAGATAATAAAAGAAGTAGCCATCAATATTAAAAAAAAAAACCCTTGATCAGAATACAAAAGACAATTGTTTAAAAACTTTTTTGTGTTGATTTTGTAAAACTTCTGATTACAAAGTATACACACAAATGTATCTCAAGAGAATAACTAAATATAGTCCACTCAGTTCCCTGAGAAAGATTAATAAAGTTTTCTTTATTCGAGTTAAATTTAAGCATGTGTTACGTTACAAGTTGTTGCTTCAATAAAATGTATTTTTATGTTAGATTAAAGAAACTGAATTACAATGCGATTCTATAAGCCAAATCATTACAGGGAAGATTCAATATATAAACAAATAAATCTATAAATATTGAAAATGAAGGGGAAACGATATCGGCCATAGACTGGTGTTAACAAGCTTGAATTTTTAAACAGTCGTGTTACAATTGTTTGGATAGTTGTCAAACTAGAAACAACCTGTCACAGCCAACGGGTTGTAACCTTCCAGAGTTCATTGAAAAAACCTTGTGGTCTCTCAGCTTGCGAGTTAGGCATGTTTTTTTTTCTTTTTTTTTCTTTTTTTTTTTTGAAATAATGCTGCTATTGTTAGTATACTGCTTATTGAATCCTTCCAATGAATTTGCGCCTCACATTTTTATTTTTGTAAATGCACAATTGAAGATCCACTGTCGTTCCTTTTAAATTGCCTTCAGGTTCGGTTCCCTCGCTTGTCAGAGTCCCTAACCTCACGGAATATCCGATGGTCAGCAAGCTGTAGACTTCTGTTTGAATCAGGCCACTTATACCATCCAACAGAAGCACAGATTGAGCCTATCCACATCCAGCATTTCTCTAAATGATGACAAAATTTACCTCGTCACCATTATACACTATATCCCTTTCTTTAAGCACATACCTTTTTTGCCCTTAATCCGAAAGGGATCTTTTAGTCACTCATTAATTTTCTTTACGTTGGTCTTGTCTGGATGAACAGATATACATATAACACGCGTATAACAGGATTCTTATTAAATAAAACATCTTTTTATTTTTGCGTATAAAAACCATTCAATTTTGCGCATTGAATTTTTCATTTTATTTTTTAAAGCAGATTCAAGAGCTAAATATCTACCGAAGAATAACATAGCATGTTTAATTCATTAATAACGATCTTGTGCTGCTACTTGTTGCATTGATTCGATAATTCTATTATTGAAATAGTCGGTAACAGTAAGGCATTCTCTTTTTACACCAGCCTTGAACCTCGACCAAAACAACTTGAGATTGAACCAAGAAATGTACAGAGATTGAATAAGACTTAAAATAAGGGTCTTGACTCTTTGTTTCTACCTTTGTGTTGTCTTCGAATTATTGAACGTGAAAGCGAGCTTGCTGAAAGAAGAAGTGTGCTCCAGAATACACTTTGGAGCATCCCTTTTCCGCTACAGATCAATTAATGGAGGAGTCCAGCAAAGAATTTGAAGATCCCAAGCTATCTAAGACAACCCTTCATCGTTATATGATTGAAATATGGGGGTTGACACTCAAAAAATTCAAAAGTGGAACCAATAGAGAGGAACAGCGAAGAAAAAAATTCAGTTACGATTGAATTGAGCTGAATACTGGGCCAACACTGATATAGGTTGCATGAACAATTGTGTCTTTATTGACGAGTCCTCAATTCATGTTAACTTGAACTGCGCCTAGACATGGTCAGAGAAAGGGAGTCATGCATTTAATATCAAAACTAATGCGATCGCAATTCTGGGCCCAATCTCGGGCAAGAGAATGATTAAGACTAGCCTTAGATAGGCCATTATCTAATAATGGATAACGAACTTATTCTTGAAAATGCGAGAAAAGGTGGCCTCCCCCCTTTTTTTATTAGTATGATTTATGATGTTCTTTATGAGCTCATGCATTATTTCAACATTGCAGACAAGATTCTCAAAGTTGAACCAATGAACACTGAGGAATAACAGTCAAAACTTTACGAGGTTGCAACTCTGGAATGGTGTCATTAACAAATGCTGGATGTGGATAGGCTCAATCTGTGCTTCTGTTGGATGGTATAAGTGGCCTGATTCAAACAGAAGTCTACAGCTTGCTGACCATCGGATATTCCGTGAGGTTAGGGACTCTGACAAGCGAGGGAACCGAACCTGAAGGCAATTTAAAAGGAACGACAGTGGATCTTCAATTGTGCATTTACAAAAATAAAAATGTGAGGCGCAAATTCATTGGAAGGATTCAATAAGCAGTATACTAACAATAGCAGCATTATTTCAAAAAAAAAAAAAGAAAAAAAAAGAAAAAAAAAGAAAAAAAAAAAAAAAGAAAAGAAAAGATAAAGTAGGTTATTACTATTTTTTAACAATAAGACTCAATTCATCTAAAGCTTCATTTAAGCTCTCTAAAGATAATTATTGGTTTTTAACAAAAAAAAAAAAAAAAAAAAAAATGATATTGCTTTTACCTGTTATTGATAATTGCTCCTGCATGTTTATTGGTAACTTGGGTAATATAAGCTTCGGCGCTTCGGTTTTTATAAAGCCTATTAATTGTTGTACATTGTCATGTAACTTGGCTTTTGTACTGTTATTTGCATTCTATAACAAAGCGTTAAATTGTTGTTTATAAAATGAAGGACTCATACCTGAAGGATATCTCTAGCCCATATGTTGTATCTTTTTAATAACTGAAGCGTCAGTTTATAGAAGCGATGTGCCAACCCATACAAATAGACATGATCTGACCAGCATTGCTGAATGATTTCTATTGTAGCCTTTGTTCCATTCGAGATGCTTTCCTCTTGGGACTGGCTCTTATCATTGAGCACTTCCTCTATACGTACCACAAACTCACGAAACTTCAATTGAAAGTACACGGGTAACTGCCACTTCTTCATGAATTCGATATAGGATGGATGATGTCGAAGGTAAATCATGGACTTTCTTGAATGGCATAAACCTTCCAAGTTGGATATAAACGAAACGGTAGTCGAATAATTCTAACCTTTAAAGATTAATACGATTTCGATTTCGAAGCACTTTTTATATGTATACCTTGTGGAAAACGCTTGTTTGTCCAGGAGCAAATATCGCTTTACATTCCTTACCAATCTTTTCTGTTACTTCTATCCAAAGAGAATTAACCAAAACCTCATAATTAGATCCCTTTAATGTTTTTTGTGTGATATCCAATATAGGCTGTAAATCTGTGGTGACAAACACGATGATCTTGTTATACATCTCAGCCAGATGATTCTCCTCTGACTTGTTATTTTGTAATACTTTTGGTTGAATGATCTTGTCCAAGTACCATCTCACAAACTGCTCTCGAATGATCCTTTCTCCTGTTTTTGTTTGATCAATCAATGTATAGGTTCTAAGACACTGGACCAAGGATTGCTTTGTTGACCTTGTTATTTCTCCTGCACGAACTTGTAATAAGGCGGTATTTAAAGTTTTGTATAGTTTTTGTTCCAAAGTATCTTTAATACGCGTAATTCTCCATTCGTTTTCCTTTATAAAAGCAAGGTCCTTTCCTCTTTTTACCAAATGCTGCATTTGATTGTATTCAATAGCAGCTCTTTCTATTTGTTTGCCTGCACTGCTACGATACAGAACTCAATCTCTCTCTCTTTTTTTTTGTGCACATGCTCTCGTTACCTCTCTTGTTCTCCACTAAGTTGGCTGACCATCTTGTATTTGTCTTGTACAATTTCTGTATTGATGTCTAATAAATATTCAACTTTACTGATTGACTCGTGTATGTTTAATAGTAGTTTCAAAACAGCCTAACGAATTCTTTTAAATAAACTCTCTCTCTTTCTTTCTTTTTCTCGGTTTATAAACTCACTTTTTTGTCTCTCAACTGGGTTCGATACTGAAGTTGTTCTTGCAAAGAGTCAATAACTTGTTGGAAATGATGACGTGCATCCTTTTTGCTCATGTTTACTTAATGTTATTAGGTAAATGTTCAAAAGACTTACTTTGACCTGATCCTCAATTTTGTAAAGTGGCTGTTTCAATTCGTTAATATCTTTATCAACACCTTTCAAGTTGGTTGAAAGGTTCACAAAATCTTGATAGTCTTTATTGATGAGTTCGACAAGCTCAGCCTTGAGTTGCTTCAAGTGAGTATTAAGCTCGACTTTCATTCGTTCTAGACCTAAATGTCTCCTGCTTGAAAGGAACCTGTCAGGGTCAAATTCTTCTGCAATTAATTCTGAGCGTTCAACAGCGTGATTAGGTAAGGGTTTTACAGAAACCATTGGCTGATCCTCTTCATCATCGCTAAAACTGAATATACTTTGTTTTTTTCTATGCTTTGACATTTGGAAGGAAAAAAAAAAAAAAAAAAAAAAAAAAAAGACAATCTATTAAACTCCGGAGCTTGTTGCACTTTATAAATGCATGATAAAAGAATACATTTTTTTTATTCACAAATTAAATACAGAATAAATTAATATACAAATGAATGCCAAGGTTTGATTGATTAAGTACAAATATCTTCAAGTAAAACTGTAGATGCATCACTTAGTTCACTTTCATTGTCACTTTCAATAGGAGCGTCAGTTGTTGATGGTATATCTTCTTTAGGCTCATCCTTTTCGAGTTTGGTTTCTTGAGGGATAATGTCTACAATTTTCTCCTCTGCTATGGCGTCATGGGGAATAAGAACTTCTAATTTGGTTTGGTTTTCAAGGGAAGAAACTGGTATACTATTGCTTTCGATTTTTACAGGTGTTTTGGGTTCTTCTTCCTTATTATCCTCTTTGTTTACTATCTGTTCATCTTTAATTGTTGTTTCTATATAATGTTATGAATATCAGCATCTTCTTTCTTTTTTTATATACATTTTTCTATACCTGAAACCGGAGTATCAACAACATGTTTACTAAGATAATCTCGAGCCCATAGCTTTTTTCTGGGCAGTAAAGCGATGCTTTTGTAAGGTAGAGCAGGGGAGCTGATAACTTTGTTACTATTCTCACTAATTGTATGATCCTGTTCTTTCTCTTCTCCTGTGGCAAATAAGCTTGATAAAGAGGACAAAGAGGATAGATCTTCGTTATCACTATGTTGATTTTCATCCACCCCGAGTGATTCCTGAGGGGTTTCATTGCCTACAATATCAATGTCCAACAGTTCATCATCATCAGAAGGGTTGTCTTTTGAAGGTCCCAAGGTAGGTGAATTGGAAGTGATATCCACATATTCCTCTGTGACATTTTTATCCATTACAGGTCTAGGTTTTAATAAAAGGACTGAAGGTTTGCTACGACGACGACGATGACTGTTGTCTGTCTGCTTCTTTACTTGTCGTTTCAAATGTTCAATCAGGCACCTCCGCTTATTCAAACAAGCGCATGTTCCAAACTCCTTTTCAAATCTCTCTAGCATCTTTTGAATCGTCGTCCTCTTCTTTCTTTCCTCTTCTTCATCAATCACCTTGTTCGTACTGTCTTTGTTCGATTTGTGATGCCAATCCATATACTCTTTCCACGTCACATGTCCTCTCTGCCATCCCCAACCGACCGTCACCTCCTGTCCCTTTTCAATCAACCGACGGGCGAATAAACCCAGATGAATCGTCTTGTCATCATCACGCGGCAAGACCATGTTGCGAAGTTCTGCATTTGGATGGCACGATCGACGAATGTACCTCGCCTTATTGCCAAACTGTCTGGTGTCAACGCAGAGATCTAGTGTAGGGAAAAACATGATGTGACTCAGTGGTGTGCCCAAAATAACAAAATCATTGAGTGGGTCAAATTTGAATTCTGACTTGAGCAAGACGTCTCCGGCAATCTCCATCAGATAGTGGCCCGAGGCAACAGACTTGGTCGCAAATAAGCCTTGACTTGAGACAGGTGCGTTCATGAGGGCTCCCTTGGTCAGGAGTGTGTCGGCATCGATGGTGACAAAAGCGCCCATGTCATAGATAAACGGATCCTGACTGTCGTACTTCCAATCCCTCTTCCACCTCTCTCTGGCTTCGTGAAAGATGGCATAGGCGTACCGCGAGACGACTCGGCTGACAGGCTTTTGCTTTCTTTTCTTGACGGGATTGTCATCTGAATCGAGTTTGGAGAGTTTCTTTTTTGAAATGGCGATTCTTTTCGAAAGTTTGGGTCGCTTTTTGCTGCACTGGTCGCAAAGAAAGTGATCGGGTATGTTTGTGGGTGTGATTCGTACACAGTAGGCATGTTGCCAAACAAGGCAGTGCTCACATTGAATTGTGAAACCATCATCTTCGGTCGATGGACATATGCAACGAATCAAACCTGCATCGACTGGTATCGCTAATCTATCTCCTCCTTCTTTCTCTCTTTGTCTTACTTTGGATGACATTGCTTTAGACTTTTTTCTTTTTGAAAAAAAAAAAAAAAAAAAAAAAAGAAAAAAAAAACTCAGCGTGTGATATTTTAATAGAAAATCATGTTGTGTATTTTTTCTTTTTTTTGCCTTCATATAAAATGGGTTTATTAACCATCTTGAAAAAGAATCGACAAAATGAAAAAGAAATGCGAATTTTAATGCTGTAAGAGTCATCTATATTCTATTTATTACAAAAAAGAAGTATTAAAATGTGAACAAGAGGATTAGATAATGCAGGAAAGACGACCATTTTAAAAAGGATTAATGGAGAACCCATCGATACTATATCACCTACACTTGGATTTAATATAAAAACACTTGAGCATGAAAGGTAAGTTTACATGAGCAAAATAAAGGAGAACTCCTGTTTTTAATATAAGTAAAAAGTTATAAATTAAATATTTGGGACGTTGGAGGGCAGAAATCGATTCGTTCTTATTGGAGAAATTATTTTGAACAGACAGATGCACTTGTTTGGGTTGTAGACTCTGCAGATCGTTTGAGATTAAATGATTGCAAGACCGAGTTACATCAACTATTACAGGAAGAAAGGTTAGCAGGTGCAACCTTGTTGGTCTTTGCAAATAAACAAGATATTGCGGGTGCACTGAGTGAGAAAGAGATTAAAGATGTAAAAAAAAAAAAAAGAAAAAAGAAAGAAAACAGGCGTGCTCATTAAAAGTCGATAGTTGCTTGAATTAGAGGACATCAAAAGTCATCACTGGGCGATACTTGCGTGTAGTGCAGTAACAGGAGATAATTTATTAAAAGGCATGAATTGGGTGGTGAATGATGTAGCATCAAGAATATATATGCTCGATTAAATAAAAGAAATATTTAATACTTCAACTACATTATCTACTTTAGCAAGGTCTTCAAGAAAAGGGATTAAGTCTAATAGCTCAGAATCATGTTGATCGTTAAACCAAGTAGAAATTGGTATAGCATTTGATGGATGAAGACTGTAACTGGCTGGTGTATTATCTAATATGACGACATGATTTAGATCTCGTCCTAGCCTTGATAAATCTTTTATAAAGCCTCCTCGATAGTTACAACATGCTTCTCTGAACAATCGATGCTGAATCACTTTATGTAAATCAAAATTATCTAACACAGGATCTGCATACTAAAGAGAATAATTAGTTTATGTTTTGATTAGATACTGTTACCTTTGATAAACTGGCAGTGAAGATAACAATTTCATATAATTCACTCATACGTTTCATAAATTCATCTACACCCGGCCTCTTTAATACAAATACATTATGATTATGTCCCTCAATTTCAACTGGTACAACAAAATCAGGCCTAGATACAGTCTATTGGTACGTTAATACAGAAAAGTGATAAATAGAGGAATTACCTTGAATGAACTGTGCACGAGTGTCTCGTCAAGATCGAGTACAAGGCATTTTTTACCTTCATATTCTTTTGCTACTGGTTGTAATAAATGCTACAGTTTCTTTTTAATTAAAAAAATTCAAAATAAATCTTGTATTCTTTACACTTCTTTCTTCACTATTTGATCTTTCCTCAATTGTATCTTCTTCTTCTTCCACTATCACTTGCTTCTTTTCAATCAGTTTACTTTCTGATTTTAAACTCTTTTTAAATGTACAGCATAAAAATAAACTCAGAGCACTCTTTTTTCGACGTGCCCAATACTTTAATTTGCCACCTAGAATGAACCATTAGTTGATTGTATCATGTTTATATTTATTGAATACAATGAAAAAATGAACTCTTTTTTTCAGTCATAAATGATTTATTTTCCATCAGGGAGTATTCGAAAGGGGAGAGAGAGGAGTAGAAGGGATTGAAAGATAGGATCTTGTAATCGAAAAAAAAAAAAAAAAAAAAAAAAGGGAGAGAAAGAAAAAGGTGGACTTGAACTTGTTCAAATACCTTTTTTTTAAAAGTAAACTTTTTATTAAAAAAAAATAAAAAAAAATAAAAAAAAACCTGAAACAAAAATGATGATGTTGCCTTTCATTTTCCACTTTTTCCTTCCTTTTTTATTTCAAATAGAAAAGAATGAATGTGTTCCTCTTGTGATGATGATTGACCTAATTTATTCATGATTGGGTTGAATATTCTCACTTGTCTGTTTATTAACCCCCAATTACGCGCATAAAATGTAAGCAGACAGAGAATGGTTCCATGTCTTATTTATGCATTTCAAACCTTCAGAAAAGTAGGTTGCACCAAAATTATTTAACTTTAACTCACTTGATTCTTAATAAAAGCATTCAATATTCTCAATTCAATCAGCATGTATGATCCAATCTGTACTCGATGGAATGAGCCAAGATCGCCGTGAGATAATCCTGTGCATCTATGCACCACACAATGTCTGTGAAATTATTTAAAGCATTCGGTAGACTTTCACATGTGGTTGAGAACAGCTTGGGTACTTTATTGTCTCTGTCATCTTTGTTTACCCATTCTATTTACACTGCCCTGATTATACTTATATTGTTTACTTACTCTTTGTTATCCTCAAGAAAAAGTGGGGGACGGGGATCTTGTCCTACTTTACGTGACTGAACAATCATTAAAAAAAAAAGAAAACAGCCTGATTTATGTCTCATCACTTGTTGCTTAGCTACCTTTAATATCTCCCTTTTTTACACACTGATTTTGTAGGTTGATAAATCACTATAAAATATAAAGCATATATAAAAAAAAAAAAGTGGGGGAAAGGAGCCTTTTCTTTTCTTTTTTTTTAAAAAAAAAAAAAAAAAAATAGTAAAAAAAGAAATGATTTTTTTTTTAAAAAAGAGTTTCACAAATAGCTGCATTAACTTTGTCTTTCTACGATGGTTGTCCAACCTTTACGTTGTTGTCCTCTTTTTGCCCAACTAAAGAAAAAGGGTTAAGAAGTGAAGATGATTAGGATAGAACTCACAGTTCGATCAGCTTTTCTCCTCGAGGATTCTTTTCTGGATGATAATTTGCAGTCGGAAGTAATGTTTCTATCACTGAATACATGAACGGTGGCTTCTTTTCACTGACCTCATCTAGTTTTGATTGTGAATAGGTTTATTAAAAAGAAAAAGCACATTCTTACCTGGTAACTTTGGACGAATAAAGTCAAATACACAATCAGGATTACGTTGATGACGCAGTTCAATATCACCTTCTTTTCTAAATATTAATAAACTCAATTTACTTTTATTAAAGTATTTATATTGGCTTTTATGTATTTGATTATTGATATCTTTCTTTATCCAACAAAAGTTTTCCACATATTTAAATCCCCACTTGGCTGTTATACTGACTACTTTTTGTATCCACTCTTTTTCTAACCAAATAAATAAAAATCCTGCTTTTATAATATCTGTCACATTAAGTGCACTCTACAGAACTTGTTTAATATCTTATCAACACTCCCCACTTTCATCCTACTACTTACAAATGCATCAATAGAGATCTTGCCAGCCGTGGGTTCTTCTCCTGGTAAAAGAAAAGGTGGGTCCATATACACCGCACTGAAATCTGTTCCATATTCTCTTAAATCTTTTGAAATAATGTCTGGTACTTCAAAATATCTAAAACATCTTAAACTCTATCCAATGACTCCCTTATTCTTATTCAATAACCTACTTGGCATGCGTCATATCCTCTGCTGATATCGATTGTATTGAATGAGCCCATGATCTTGAAATAGGTCTTGGTGGTATTTTAACATAGGTTGGTAAGCTAGGATCCACATTGCTGACTCTTTTCTTGATTGTAAAATAATTTCCATTTCTATCTTGCACTTGTACTTGCATAATCTTGTATTTTGCAATGATACTTTCTCGATCCAAACCACGTCCTTTTGTCCCTGATGGTCTTGGTTCTTTTATTATCCTTCCTTGCTGTCTTCCTTTCCTTGCTGGTTTTTCACCAAACTCTTCATCCCAAAAGCTTTCATCCACATAATGATATTCACTACAAGAAAAGTAAGCATTTTGTTTATCTATCCATAAAACAGGACTCACTCTGGTTCATAGAATTCATTTGTATCTCCATCCTTGTATTCTATTTCCCAAAGATCCAAAGCATCTAAATCTTCAATCGTATCTGTATCGATCGTTGCACTTTTCACTGTAAATGCAGAAGTACGTTTAAAGACTTCTTCCAATTGTTCTTCTGTTAAATTATTTGTCGCTATTTCTTCTTCTACTGTGTCCATTTGAAGTGCTGAGAATTCTTTTTCGATCCTTTCTAATTCTTCAAACTTTTTCATAATGGCTTCCACTGATTCTCCATCTTCAACATAACCCACGTAATGAGCAGAACTATCATTAAAGTTTAACAACATAAGCCCCTTCTCTCAAAAACCTTCATGGTTTATCTACCTCACTTTAGTCTTTGGTGTCTGTCTTCTCTTTCTCTTTGGACGATCGCTCATTTTTTAATTTTTTTTTTTTAAAAAAAAAGGTACACGCGAAAAAAATAAAAAATAAAAAAATATATAAAATAGGATTGTTTTCAATGACCGCGACGCGTTTTTTTTTTTTTATTATTTTTATTTTTTTCTTTATTTGGCAACAAGTCAATCCAAAAAAGTGGTTTCCTTTTTCTTTACAACATGCGAATATCAAAGTTAGATCCATCCGTGATCAAAAGGATAGCAGCAGGAGAAGTATATAAAAAAAGAAATAGGCTATGAAATCATTTTATTTATTTATTAAAGACAATTCAACGTCCTGTGAATGTCATTAAAGAAATGATGGAAAATAGTTTGGATGCCGGTTCAAAGCATATCCATATCTCAGTTACAAAAAGTGGGTTTGATATGATCAAAGTAAAGGATGATGGACATGGTATACAGGTACGATTGAACTGAGTGATTGGTTTTAAAATGACAATTGACAGAGAGATGACTTGTCTATCATTTGTGAAAGACATACGACAAGTAAAATAGAAACCTTTTCTGATTTAAGCCAACTGAGCACATTTGGGTTCCGAGGTGAAGCACTTGCAAGCATATCGAATGTATCAAACGTAAGCATTGTCTCAAAAACAAAGGATGCTTTATGTGGATATCAGTAAATTGTCTTATTTGCTGCTTGCTCTCCTTTTCTTTCTCTCTCACACACTGCTTGTCTAGAGCAAATTATAAGAATGGAACACTTTTAGATAAACCAAGACCATGCGCTAGTAACAGTGGGACTATGATGATAGTAAGATGGGTTCAGACATGAGATAGACTTGAATCTTTCTTTCTTTTTTCCTTTCAGGTTCAAGGCTTGTTTGAAAATATGCCACAAAGAAGAAAGGCCCTAAAGTCGGGTCAAGAAGAATATGGTCACATTCAAACATGTGTTCAAAATTATGCTATTCATTATTATCAGATTAGCTTCATATTAAAAAGGGTGCACTCTTTCTTTTATTTCTTTTTTTCGTGTAAAAATCATCATTAACGCATGTGTAGGAAGAGGTGGTTGATTTAAACTATCCGTCTGAACAAGCACAAATCGATCGAATACAGAGAGTACTCGGAAAGTTTGTTGCGTCTCACGTCAAATGTACAGAATATTGTAATAAAAGATACAATTGTACACTGTTATATTCTGATATGACCGAAGCATACCCGACAAAAGAGAAAAATGCTGTCTTTATCCTATTCGTGAATAGTAAGAAAGGTGACCTTTAAGACAAAAACATGAATTGATCCCCTCCTTTTTTTTAACAGATCATCTTGTTGACAACCTAAAGATGAAAAGACAGCTTTACAAAGTGTATGCTGACATGAAAACAAACTATAAACCGCCATTCTTATATATCAGCCTAAGGATCGATCCATCTCATGTGGACGTCAATGTGCATCCAACAAAGAAAGAGGTAAGGTGATCAACAAGCGTGAACTTTAATAAACCATGCTTTCAGTTGTACTTGTTGAATGAACAGAATATCCTTCATGACCTGTGTCAACTATTGCATGATTCAATCAGCCTTCCTTTATTAAAAGACAAGCAAGAGAAGAGGGATAGAGTGCCTCAGACAGTATAACCTCTTTCTTTCTTTCTTTTCTTCCCTGACGATTTCTATTTCTTAGAAAGCTACACTAGATCATTACTTTAAGAAAGTGTCCAGGAAGGATGACCATGATCACCAGAGTGTGTTGCCTACTTCCCAGCAAGAGGTACCCAAACACACCCCAGACTCACACAGACCCCAAAGACACCGCAAGAACACCAAGCCATGGCCTTTGATAGAAACGAAGAAGACAGTCGTCAGTGGTTCAAAGGAAGGAGCAGTCAGGAGATTGAACAAGGCTTCGGATGATGACGATATCGATGTTGTGCCAATTTTAGAAAAATCGGTTGAAGAAGAGGAAGATTTCAAAAGGATTGTTCAAATTCAAAAAGAGATAAACCAAGCCAAAGATAAAAGTAAGTTTGAAACATCATTTTATTTGTTCAGTGTCATCCTACATGTCTTCAAACAGACTTGAGTCGATTGCTGACAGGACATGAACTCATTGAGTATGTTGACAGCAATCTGGTTGTGTCCGCTTACAACGATCGATATTATTTGATGAATCCTTCAGTGATCAGGTAAGGAGATTCAAGCAAGAGAACAAACACTCAAGGGTTGATTAGTGAAGAATTCTTTTATCAAGTCATCATTCATCAATTCGGTCAATTCGGTCTGTTGACACTCTCTGAGCCTGTCTCTCTTCGTGCCTGCTTTTGTCTGATGACCCAAAGTGAACAAGAACTACGACAGCTACAGAATGCTGTGATCGACCAAAGAGATATTTTAAATCATCAATTCAGGTTCTCGGTTACTTTGGATGGTCAACTCGAGTCACTTCCGATGTTGATCAAAAATTATGTGCCCTCAGTCGAAAGACTTCCTTTACTGCTTTATAATATTGCAACACAGGTAAAGAGAAAAAGAGAGGGGGGGGGATGAGAGTGATCTAAAAGAGATCGATGTCAGGTTCACTGGGAAGTAGAAGTGGATCGTTTGAAAGGATTGGCAAGAGAATTTGCCTTGTTTTATTCTATTGGCAGCAAGATGCAGTGGGAGCAAGTCGTAGGATTATTGCATCAAAATCTATTTCAAGTTCCAAACGATATGGCCAGTTCTGGTTATTTGATCGAATTGGATTTTCCACCTCAATTTATAAACTCTCATTCAACTTGAACAAGCATCGGTTTGATTCGCACCCGTTGGTTTCATTCAAAACAAACGTCATCCTTTTTGTTTATTTTTAGAAAATGGATGTATTTTTAATATTTATTAAAAGACTGCTGAATTAAAAATAACCCTCTTTTTGTTTGATAAAAAAGGAAAATGGATCGAGTGAGACCCTGTTGTTCTGCAGCAAAACCTTATAAAAGAGGGGTCACCCATTTCCCTTTCCAACACAGCGCATGGCTTGATAGCCCAACACGGTTCGCTTCGTGACTTGCTTTCATACTCGGAGCCTTCGGCATTTGGTACCAAAGGATCGGATGACAACCACCTGTCCTTACCACCCCACGTCCATATCCTAGGGCTTAGAGGATGGTTAAACGGCGGAGGATAAATGGCAAGATGATTGGATCTAAAGCAAAGATGAAATACAGGGGTGGCCCAGAATGAAAGCAAGCAGTGATCAAGCTATCAGAAAAGTCCGCTGTTTCATGACAGTTTGCACACTATTCAGTGTCATGACGTGTGGAAACCGCTGTTTGTCAAGAGAGAAAGATCAAGAGATTTATAAAAAGACAGTGTTTCAAGATCAAAAATAGTTTACACAGAGTGGGTGAATGAATCAGCTACTTTAAAGTCACAGAGTTTGTGTAAAGAAAAAAAAAAAAAAAAAGGTTGAAAATCACGATAAGATCTATGGGTGAATCATACGGTTGTGACAAAGATTGAATGACAGTGAAAAGGAGAATGTCTAAATGGTTATTTTCATAAACACGTTATTCATATTGTTTGTTCATCTTCTGAGCTTTTTATTTCCCTGTCATCAGGGAATTTGAAATACGGTAACAGATCAAAACATGATTTGATTTCAATAAACAAGCGTCATTTCTTTTATTCAACCTTTAGAATATCTCAAAGCCGAGATTCATCTCACAAGTAAACAAATCTTTTCCCTCCTTTCCCCCCCTTTTTTTTTGTGTTGGAATAAAAATAAACGAGGCTTACAAGTGTAACGTTTCACGAAGGTAAACGTTCAAAAAGACATTGGATTGATTCATTCTTTTATGAATACATTTGGTTTGATTGCATACAAAACAACTTTTTTTTTATCTGTAAAATAAAAGAAAAGAGGGGGGAAAACAGTGTACATTTTATATAAAATAAAGCAACAAATCGCATTTTTTTTATAAAGTAACAAAAAAGGCAAAAATAAAAATAAAATAAAAAAAAATTTTAATTTAGCAGTAATGATCTCTCACTCTCTTTCTCTCTTTCTCTCTTTCTCTTTTTTTTTTTTTTTTTCTTTTTAAAGAAAAATCAAGATTCCTAAAAATACCCTTTTCTTTCTTCTTTTTAATATAGAATAATTTTTTTTAAAAAAAAATGGTAAATGTTTTTTTTTTCTTATTAAAATTCAATTTCCTTTCAGATTTTATAACAAAAATTTGTCATTTTTTCTGTAGAGTGACCAATTATCACAAGAACAAATTGCTGAATATCGTGAAGCATTTCAACTGTTTGACAAAGACGGTGATGGAAGTATCAGTGCTAATGAACTTGGTGTTGTTCTCCGTTCTTTTGGTATGAATCCTAGTGATGCTGAACTTCAAGATATGGTAAAGTAAAACAGGCAAATAAATTCATTTTTTTTTCCTCATTCTAAGCCCTTAGGTGAATGATGTTGACGCAGATGGAAATGGAACAATTGACTTCAATGAATTTCTTGGACTTGTCAAGAACTTGAAGACTGATAATGATGCAGACGATCTTCAAGAAGCATTCAAGTAAGTCATTTGGACAAAAGAATACAGTCCATTGATTTCATGATCTAGAGTGTTTGATGCGGATGGAAATGGTGTGATTGATCGTGAAGAGTTACATAAAGTAATGTCATCACTAAATGAAACACTGACTGAAGAAGAATTGGATGCTATGATTAAAGAAGCTGATAGCAACGGAGATGGTAAAATTAGTTTTGAAGAATTCAAGGCAATGATGGGCGGCAAATAAAATAGAAAGATTCCATCTAAAAAAAAAAAACCCTTTCCAAATTATGTAAACCTCTCTCTCTTCTCTTTCTTTCTTTTTGCATATTTTTTTTTACCTTTTTTTTTTGTGTGTGTGTAATAAATGTCCAATATTCCTAGAGTTTTAACCATTGCAGGAAGTGATAGTGGAGGGTAAGAAGGTTTTGTATCTTTCAACTTTTAAATAATAAAAAAAGAAACGTAGGGGTGCGGGTATTCAGGCAGACATCAAAACACTCACTTCACTTCGCGTTTATGCAACCTCTGTTATTACCTCAGTGACATCTCAAAACACCTTAGGCGTCGACGGCATTCACAATATTCCTTCTGAATTTGTAGCAAAGCAAATCGTATCCGTCTTGAGTGACATTGGTACAGATGCTATCAAGATCGGCATGCTTTCCTCAGCCACTATCATTCAATCAGTAGCCACCACACTCAGGCAATTCCCAGAACAATCAAAGTATGTCGTCCTTGATCCTGTCATGATATCCACGAGCGGGTCTCGTTTGCTGGCATCTGATGCTATGGAAGCCTTGATCTCTGATCTGCTGCCTTTGACCTATGTCTTGACACCCAATGTGCCTGAAGCAGAGGTTTTGTTAAACCTATCGGCCGGATCAATCGATACATTAGAAGCCATGCGCTCAGCGGCAAAAAATGTAGCCGAGTTGGGACCCAGGTTTGTCTTGCTCAAAGGGGGGCATTTACCTCTTGACGTCAGTGGAACAAAGCAAGTAACAGATGTTCTCTATGATTCTGAACATGATGCGTTCTTTGAAATTTCAAATGCGTTTGTCGACACAAAGAATACACACGGCACAGGCTGTACGCTCTCGGCCGCTTTGGCTGGAGAATTAGCCAAGGGCGCTTCAGGTAAAAGGCTTTAGTGAAGAAGGACACAGTAAGACTAACAGCAGCCATCTGTCAAAGTCAAGGTTGCCTCTGCCAATGCCATTCGTTATGTAAAGGACGCTATCGATCAACCACTGGTCGAAATAGGAAAAGGAAGTGGTCCAATCAATCACTTTCACCCTTTGAAATGGTCACCATACGAAGGGTAATAGATTCCACTAAACAAGCTTCAAACTAATCAATCACTTTCTACAGTCAAACTTTCTTGACAGCCGTCATGGAAAGTTTACCAGACAACCTTTGGTCAGAATTCATTCACCATCCGTTCGTTCGCGGAATTGCTGATGGCACCCTTCCAACCGAATCCTTCATTTATTATCTCAAACAAGATTATCTTTACCTGCAGCATTACGCTCGAGCTGCTGCTCTTGCTTCCTACAAATGTAACTTTCTTCTTCATCCTCTCACTCCAAATTCAAACCTTTCTATCCTCTAGGCAGAACGATGGAAGAAATCGCGGCGAATGCGGCTATTGTGGTTCATATCGCCAAAGAGTCTCAACTGCATTTGGATTATTGTGCCAAGTGGGGTGTGACAGAGGAAGATGTGCTCAGTACACCTGAAAGTGTCTATAACGCGGCATACACTCGGTTTGTATTAGACAAGGGTGCCTCTGGTGATCTGCTTGACTTGAAGACCGCTATGGCACCCTGCCTCATTGGGTATGGTGATATCGGTCGTATACTTTATAATGATCCAGCTACAAAAAGAGGTATCAGTAAATAAGTCCCCTCTTTTTTTTATTTTATTAATCCAGTATGACTCAGAGGGAAATCTTTACTGGAGTTGGATTTGTCAATATGCAGCGGATGACTATCAGAAAGCTGTGACTCATGGCATCGGTAAATAGTGATAGCATAACCAAATCAAGAAAAAAACGATTAATGACATGATCTGAATAGTGGAGCTCGAAGGTTTAGCAAAACGTTTTATATCTTCCTCAGAGGAACGATTCAAAGAAGTCTGTACTACTTTTGAACAAGGTGTTCGTTTGGAGATCATGTTTTGGGAAATGGGTCTTCGTTTATGTTAATGCCTACCAAACATTATTTCTCAATAAATCATTTAATCTGAATCATAAACAGCTCAGTCTGCACCACCTTATATCTTAAACACACTATTGTCCTTGGTGATACTAACAGTAAAGCTATAGCTAATAAGTCTGTTAAGTGTGTCCATCATTTGTTACTATACCAAACAAAGACATGGAAAAAGAGAAAACAATAGGTTTTGCAAACAGATTTTATAAGGCAACTCTCTCTTTTCGGTAATTTGCATTCGTGATTGATAAAATTGATACGAACAAGCTCAGAATAACATTAAAAATCGACTGTTTTAAATGGAGCACATCCACTTATTGTCCCTATCTGATAACCCATTTTTTCTGTTGATCATCTGTTTTTTTCGTTGTGTCACATCTCTATCGATATGCTACTGCTTCCATTGAATAAAGTGCCGCAACCAAAAGAGGAAAAAAGAAATCCCAAGTTCAGAATAATTCCCTTTTTTTTTCTTTACCCTTGCTTTCTCACAATGTCTATTAAAAAAGTCGACTATTCACTTTATCTTGTTACTGACAGTTCGCTTGTGCCTGACGGAAAGACCTTTCTGGGTCAAATCGAGAAAGCACTTGAGGGTGGCGTGACATTAGTTCAACTACGTGAAAAGGATTCAGACACGGGTCCCTTTGTGAAGCTTGCACTTCAAGTAAAGGAACTCACACGTCGCTTTGGTGTGCCTCTTATTATCAATGACCGTATTGACGTCGCTTTGGCAGTCGATGCTGAAGGGGTTCATATTGGACAGGATGACATGCCATTAGCTCAAGCACGCGCCATGTTGGGATCCAAAAAGATCATTGGTGTTTCTTGTAATAACGAAGAGGAAGCAAAAGCTGCTATTCTCGGTGGTGCAGATTACCTTGGGATTGGTGCCGTGTGGTTTACTTCCACAAAAAAGTTGACAAAACAACCTTTAGGCGTCGAAGGCGTCAAGAGTAAGATAAAATACCTCTACACCAGCCAATGATCACTGAAACTTTTTTTTTATAAACAAAAAGGAATCATGAAATCCATGGAAGCCAATCGTATTCCTGCTGTAGCTATTGGTGGCATCAGCGCAAAGAATGCTGCCGAATTATTAGAAGGTTCGCAAACGACGCATGACTGTCTTGAAGGCTTGGCCATTGTGTCTGCTATCATGGCAGCTGAAGATCCCAAGAAGACATGCGAGGAATTGAAAGAACTAATCCAAAAATCTTTCAAGAAAACTGGGATTGTACATGATTGCACAGTAGAGGAAACTCTTGACTTTGCTGTTAAGAAGGCAAAGAGTGTGCGGTCATTAAATCCAATGGTGCATCACATCACAAGTAAGTCTGAAAGGGTAACTTGTTTCAAAAGGGAATCTCATATGAGTTAGATTATGTGGTTATTAATGATAACGCCAATGCTACCCTGGCTGTTGGAGCTTCACCCATCATGTCCACCAATCGTGCTGAAATCGATGACCTTGCAAAGGTCAATGGAGCCATGTTGTTAAATATGGGTACATTGAATGACATTGACACAATGATCTTTGCAGCACAGGCCAACCACAAATATGGACATCCAGTTGTTCTTGATCCTGTTGGATGCGGTGCGACTAAGTTCAGAAAAGAAATTTTAACACGTTTCCTGGATGAATGTAAACTATCTGTGATCAAGGGTAACACGGGTGAAATATTATCAATGGCAGGCATCGAAGGAAAATCAAGAGGGGTAGACTCGATCGGTAACTGTGAAGAATCATTAATGGTTGATACTGTTAAATATTTAGCTAGAAAGAACGGTAGCTTCACAAATCTCGTTTGAAACTCATCATGTACTCATTCATAAATACATAGGTTGTATTATTGGCATGACTGGGCCTATCGACTATGTATCTGATGGCAACCGGGTGTTTGCTATTGAAAATGGCTCGCCCTTTTTACCTTTGATCACAGGCAGTGGATGCTTGGTGTCCTCTGTTGTTGCATGTTTTGTAGCAGCCTGTCCAAAGACTGATCATCTCTTAGCCACAGTCACTGCTATCCTTGTAGTCACAATTGCTTCAGAAATTGCCAGTAAACGAGAGTATGTTAACGGCCCAGGAACTTTCCGTTCAGCTCTAATTGATGAACTATACAATGTTACAAATGAACCCGAAGTTATAAAGCAATTTGCAAAGATTAGAATTCTTTAAAAAAAAAAAAAAAAAAAAAAAAAAAAACGCTATATACATCATTTGTAAATAAATTCTTTATTTTAATCTCATACAATCTGTAACTTAAGAAATGATAGCACCATTGATGCGAACAGACTCATCTGCACAACCTCTTTTTCTAACCTGTCCTTTTGTTTTAAATGTATTATCAAGTACGAAAACACTATGCAAGGGATCAGGATATACATTGGTTTGGTAATAACATTCTCAGTGTTACTTGTTACAATCCTTTCATCCACAGTGCTCATTTAAAACCACTTCATCATCATTGCATTTCAAAAATTACTGTATCTCATGATTTGCTGATTTTACTTCTTTAAACTCTTTGATCATCATAAAGCTTGCTTCATTTCACGCTTCCTTGCCCTATTTGATGTGGTTGTGATCGATTGCCCTGGACTAGTGGGACCATCTTTTTTGACTTCAGATCTTACTGGTTACTTGCTCCAGAAACAACAAGTCATTTTCGATAATGCCTGCTTCTTTTTTTTTTTTTTTTTTTTTTTTCAAAGTCTCAAATCTTTGAATCATCACATTATTCGGTTGAACTGGCAGCCGTTTTTGACCATTGATATCCCTTCTAAGTCTGTTGATCGAACCCGAGTTGGTTGATCCCTGCCAGCTTTACTTTAATCGTGTACATCCTTTATCAATGTTCTTAAGAAAACAATCCTCACTTTGACTATGATCCTCCTTGGAACACTAAGCATGAGACAGGATTGGCTTAAACACATTTTTCTTTCATTAATCATCTCTAAATTTAAAGTGTCTTTTATTCTCTTTTGTCTGCTTTATCCAATTGCGTCCCTGATACCGTCTAAATCTTTTGCTTGCTGTGTATGGACTGCTTATGCCGCTGATTGGAGTTTTGTCGTCAACGGTGTTCTTTTTGATTTTCATTGTGTAGTTAGTGGTTTGTAAAAACATGAATATTACCTTATAGAGCAGATAGATCAATCTACAAAGTCGCAATCTTATTTTGTTCGTGATCATCCTCTGGTTCGTTCAAACAAAAGGTCGCTCTTCTAATAATACGATCACCTGTAATTAGTTGAAAGTTTTAGAGCTGCATAACTTACCCGTGTTGATGATGGGAAAAAGAAGTATAGAGTTATAATAAAAATTAAGTACATCTTCATAATGTATAGAGCAATATACCCTGTGTGTTACTTTAGATTTTTTTTTTTTGCAATTTGAATATTTATTGCATAATAATGAAATTTGAAAAGAATAGCATAGAGTAATGATGTCATCAGTCCACTGGACGCTTTCTTTACTGACTTACGCTCTAAACCTCTTTAGTGTTCTTCCTCAATTGGCACCTAACAAACTAATTGTATAATGAAATAGGACCCCGTAAATTGCCTATTTAAAAATCTCTAGTATTTACATTATCTTGTTATTTTTCACGAGGTATGTTTTTCGTACTTTAGTCTTCCTGTTTGGTATGCCTTTTGTTATTCTCTGGTAAACAACTATACAATATCGAACGCGAGACAATTGTTGCTTCTAAATATCGCATCAATGTAAACTGACTGTAGTGACTAGATACTTGGCTATGACAGTTAAAAGTATTTAGGCTCATATATCTTTGGTTTCTTTACATTTTGAAAACAGTAATTTATGGTGCTCAAAAGATATTATCATTTGCAAGCTTACATATCTTGCTATATCTGTCATCAACCTTGATTATATAAAGTAACTATGTAACTATAGACTGAGATACAGTTGTGACTACTACCTAATACAATATACAATCTTTCTATCTGTTTTGTGTAATACAGATCCATAATTTGCATGTGTTAAGTTGCATTTTCTTTATTGGTAGCTACATTCTTGTGTTACTTGTAAGCATAATTAAATTTCAGCTCTAATCAAGACTACTTTATAATATTCCTGTTGTATTCTACAAATCAGGATAATCTGTTCTTCCGAAAGTCCTTGATGGTTATTATTATGATAGCATTTCATTACCTTGTCTGTGGAGTAGGGAGGTGCTTTATCAAGAAGTCTGGTATTTGTTTGAATAAATAATCTATTCAACGCAATGTTTCTATTTCTTCTTAGAAACGCACTTGAAGCATGCACAATACGTCAATGTTTGTTGATTTTGTATGGAAAAGCGTTCAGGATGAGTATTTAATATAAATACAAAACTGAGCGAATTTTTTCGGAAGGTATCTTAATAATGCCTGAAACCAGTACACAGTTGATCCAATCGGCAATTCGGTAGAGCTTTTATATTTTTCTTTTAAAACTACATGTAAACTTCTTTAGAAAAAACATTTGCTTTACCTGGAATAAACAGAAAAAACCAGTTCTTCAACACTTTTATTTCTTACATAAAAGGAAAGTCAATTTCCTTCTTTAAAAATGATGGTTTTATATGGAACACTGGTACTTTTACTGTTCGAGCCATAAATCTAAACAAAATCCTCAAAAAGTAATAAAGCCATACAAACTATCAAGCGTCCATAGTTATTTATAGCATGATTTACTCCATGACGAACGATCTTATAAATTGTGGCTTTACTAAAACTTCTAGTACTTTGATTTCATTTTGATTATAATTCATAACAATTCGAATCTTTTTCTTTAATTACCCTCCTGAGACTATATATATACTTTCTGTGATATGCATAACGTTCTTATAGATATGTAAAGAAAGGAGAAAAATATGCTAGTAACACGAGCGAATGATATTCAAGAGTAACATTACACAAGTAAATTGCATATCTGACTTGTCTTGGAGGCTGTCGTCTGTTGTTCTCACACTTTAAGTTGGGAAGACAAAAATTCTCCTATTGTTGTCTGGCAGAATTTTTATGCATTTTATTATTCCAGCCTTACTAAAATTGGCCTATAAAAATAGCCCTAGTTTGCACCTTTCATCGCCCCCATATACCCCCTTAAAAACTCAATATTACGTTTCTATCTACCTGATATCCTTTATACAATTAGGTGCATTATATAATCCCCTACCTTGAAAATGAAACTGTTTAAATATTACCATTGATATAAAAACCATCGAAACTTTTTCCTTTCTTTTCTTCTTTCTGTGCGCACTTGAAGATTGAAATTATCCATCATGTCAAATTCTCCGCATTTCACAAAGCACCTTTCGCCGGACAATTCCTCTTTGATAAGTAACGTAAACAACGTTGATTCCTCTGAAATAGCACGAGAAAACAGTGAAACATCTACGATCACAGAAAAGGAAGATCCCCCTTATTCAGTTTTCACTAAAAATGAAAAGGCTGCCATCACAACGACCGTGTCTCTGTCTGCTTTCTTTTCTCCTTTTTCAACCAACATTTACTTTCCTGCCTTACATGTTATACAACAAGTAAAAAACAGACAAGGAAATGTATCTGATCTAATTTTTTTGTATGTTTCCTAAAGGATTTACACACAACAGAGCAGCTTATTAGTTTGACAGTGACAATGTATATGATATTTCAGGGTATATCTCCTTCCTTTTGGGGTGCAATGGCTGATACCTGGGGTAGACGACCTGTTTATATAGCCACCTTCTTGTTTTACTCTTTGGCTTCTTTTGGCGCAGGATGCTCGCAAAACTATCCAAGTTTATTAGTAATGCGTATGCTGCAAGCTGTTGGTTCCAGTTCAGCTATTGCAGTAGGAGCCGGCACAATTGGTAGAATTTTTTATGTCAGAATTCAACAATTTTAATGTTTAATTTTTATTAGGTGATATATCAACGCCTGCAGAAAGAGGAGGATATATGGGGATTTACTCTATGCTTACTCAACTCGGACCATTACTTGGGCCTTTTCTAGGTAAAGAAAAAAAAACTCATATTTTTTATTTCTTAAATATATTCGTAGGTGGACTGATAAGTCAAACTTTGGGTTGGAGGTAATGAGATAAAGGAAAAATCATAGCAAAAAGATATAAACAATTGTTTATAGATGGATTTTTTGGGTTTTAGCCATCATGTCTTTTGTATTATGGGTTGTTTTGGTGTTTTTTCTTCCAGAAACCCTAAGATCCCTTACAGGAGATGGATCTGGTTATGCAAACCCTACTCCGATACAGTATTGGAAACGAAAATTTGGGAAACAAAGAGAAGATGCAATTGATAATATTTCAAAGTTTGATTCCATCATTCCTCCACTGACGTATACACATAATGGATTGCCTATTTCTGCAGATATTTTATCAGAAAAAAAGTTGAAAGCAGATAAGTTGATATTGGAAGACAATGATGTGAAGCAGCAAAAGAAACTTCATTTGAACGTGTTTCAATCGTTATCTTACTTAAAAGAAAAGGATATAGCAGTTTTACTGTTTTATAATGCTTTGCAATACGGTGCAATCTATAGCATGCTTACAAGTTTAACCAAGCTTTTTACAGAAGCTTATCAGTTAAATACTCTTCAGATTGGTCTATGTTATTTGGCTAGTGGTTTTGGGTCATCTCTCGGATCTTTCAGTTCTGGAAGACTATTGAATTGGCAGTTTAATAGATATTCGAAAGCTTTTTGTAATGAACGCGGGCAAGCCGAAAGGTACTTGAAAAAGAAAAGTTCAATATAGTTTGATAACAAACAATGTTACTGCTAGGTCAGTTAGCAGAAAGAACATTGATCCTGAATTTCCCATTGAAGCTGCTCGTCTCAACTTGACGTGGATATGGGGAATTGCATTTAGTTTGTTTACATCAGCATATGGTTGGTGTGTGCAGTTTCATGTTCATATTGCTGCTCCATTGACAATGGCGTTTTTTAGTAAGAAATTGGATATATTTACTTATTTATTACGTGAAAATTAAGTTTTTTTCTTATAGTGACCTATACTTCATCGTCTACATTCTGTGCCATCAATACTCTTCTCGTCGATTTATTCCCAAATAACTCAGCAGCTATTATAGCATCCAATAACTTTACAAGGTATGACCTTGAACGCTTTCATTATTCATGCCAGATAACATATCTGCATTTCTCTATTAGATGTATTTTAGGGGCACTTGCAGTTTTTTGTGTAAATCCAGGTGTTGATTCAATAGGTATCGGATGGTTCTTTACCACAGTATCCCTTATCGTATTTGTGTCAAGGACGATTCTTATTGTGGAGCTAAAATATGGCCCAAAATGGAGGCTACAGCGAATTGAGCGAAACAATATACGACAATTATAAAATGTGTACTTCTATACCAAAAAAGTTACTCTTGTAACTTAATAAACAAAACAGAAGGGTAATATCCATTTTTAGTCAATCGAAGGTATTAAGTCTTCTGTACAGAAAGTCTAGATCATAGTAACATCTTCTATAGAACATAGCTTGGCGATCTTTTACTTTGAGACAATTCATAATGGTTGATATGCAATTTTTGGTTTTAAATTTCACTAATGTATCCGTCTTTTTTTTTTTCCTCTTAAAATAGTATATTATGCTAGTAAATGAATCGAAGTTATTCTAAGATAATTGGACATTTCTATTCAAAGTTAAGAGATAAGATTTCTGAAACCAATTTCAAAATACATCAACACATATAATTTCTAGATCGAGTGAACATGCTGTGAAACTTCAAAGTCTCTGGTTACTATGATGGGATAACGAAAGTACACACAGACAAGAGGAAGAAAAACATGTCGTGATACGCGCATGACGAGTTTCAATCTCACCAATCGAGCGTCAACTAAGTTTGTATTATAAGTACACTTCGAACCTGAGAAATTTTTTTCCCTTTAGTATTTCTATTCTTTGCATAAACAAAGAGAAAGGTTTTGATTCTGATCTTTATAAGCAATCCAAAATGGAAATTGTACAACTATACTACAGAGTTTGAAGAGTAATCTTGTAATCAAGTAAATAGTAAGGTAATGACAGTAACTTAACACTTCATGTATAATTTTGAGCCAAATTAATTTACAAATCACACAATAGTCTACAGAAAGAGAGGTACTTTTATGAAGAAATATCTGTAGATAGACTGTCTAAAGATGAGAAAGAACAAGGAAGGCTAAATGTGATAGACGGATTCTGTTCAACAAAGCGCTATTATTATCTCGCCTACTATTTA
This sequence comes from Rhizopus delemar RA 99-880, assembly GCF_000149305.1. Taxonomy (NCBI): domain Eukaryota; kingdom Fungi; phylum Mucoromycota; class Mucoromycetes; order Mucorales; family Rhizopodaceae; genus Rhizopus; species Rhizopus delemar. The sequence goes on along the minus strand of NW_027137856.1, from coordinate 39,252 downwards.
CCTATAAAAATTTATTTGAAAGTTAAAATATATTTCGTGACAGCCCGGTAAAGAAAATTTAAAAGTACCGCAAGAATCTGGGTACTGAAAAGATATATCTACTATTCAAATCGAGATTTAATTTTTACAGGCATCTTAAATAATATATTCTTTAGATGAAAAAAAATATAAATCTTTTATATTTAAAGTAAAAGTAATTAAAATATGATTATTAAGTTATCAAAAGCCCTTTCATGTAAAATTAACGTGTTTATACGAAGAAAAGACATACAGATGTTATGATGCTGATGTCCGTAGAATGAACGATTATTCAAATTGCTTAGATTGTTTTTAATTTAACTACTATAAAGTACTTAAAACCGTAGAAGTCTTATCCATATACTAACATGTATATATGTAATGGAACATGTACAACAATTAGCTTCATTTTACGTCAGCCTATTTGAGGTTTTTCTCACTTTCCTTTGTAAATATCAACATAAAACAATTGAACCAGTGTGTATTGGATAAAGAGCATTTAAACCATATGTTGGGATATCTACGTAGTATCTCCTCTTTTCTTTAACGGACTATATGAACTTTTTTTTTTTTGCCTTATCGTATATTAAGAAATCTTGTAATAATATGAAGGGCTTTCTTTTGAGAACACTTAGTCAATGCTAGTTCATTCTAGTATAAGCTTCATTGGATTTTTCCTCTTTCACATCTTAGCTACTAAACTCAGTATTTATGTATAGAGAATCTACATTATGTAATACTGTTTATAGTATATCTTAGCTGTGATGACTCAGTTATTTAATGGTACCTATTTTAATTAATTATCAAAGATGGATACATCTTTTTTTACCAGTAAATAAACAAATTTTATATAATAGGATATCAGTAGAAAGAAATCACAATACTAAGTCCTGCTGTTGAGTAAGTTTTGTTTTTATTAGATTGTGATCAAGCTCCAATTATATCGGATTCAGAACTACTTAAATCACAAAGCTTTCAATAAATAATAATAGCATTCAAGTACGGTTACCAATGGATAAAAGCTTGCTTTTTAGAATCCACATCATAAAGCTTGATTGTTTTTTATATTTCATTATTTGTACATCTCTGAAAGTGTAGTTAGGCCACCAAAGATTCATAAAGCAAACATTATTTATCAACCAGTATTAATAATAAAAATGTACGTTCTTTGAAAAGTGGCCTGACAAAGTTTACCATTAATATTTTCAAAGATTGTAAAAAAAAAAAGAAAAAAAAAAAGAGAAAAACAGTTTGTAGTTTGATATCAACTGGAAACAATACAAAACGTGCCTTATACAAAATATCTGACCATCGATATGCTTGTAAATATAGCCCAAAATGACATGCTTCCTCCAGTTTCTTGTGTTGCAATTACAGTAGCTATAATTCAACGTAATACTAAAAGAAATACATCATTTTTTGATTTATAACATAGTACAGCCTAATACTTGGGCAATGCTATTTGACTCGAGTTGTAATTGTTTGCATAAATGCGTTCTCTCCAAAAAGCAAGGATAATTTTTTTTATAAGTAAAAATGGACGTGTCTTTGCGAAGAGAATGAATGGTTTCTAAGGTTAGTATTTTGTAATTAAACTGTTATTCTTGCAACACCATAAAACCACTGATAAAATCCAATTGGGCACTTATGGCTTGGAATATACCCTTTCTAGAAAATCTTTCTGAACAAATAACCAGTTACACGCGTCAATAAAACTCATATCGATGCCCAGCAGTAGTAGCCAGAGTGTACCAAGTAGCAGAACTACAAAGTGATTAAAAGGAAGGGTCTGTGTAATACACATTACAGTCCTTTATGCCTGTTACTATATTGAAATCTGATTAGTTGATGTATCAATAGCAGCTGAAGGCACTAAAAGTTAAGTAGTTTCCGATCATTCGGTTATATCCAATCTCTTCAGTTACTCATAAAAACAGCTAGGCATGTGAAAAGGAAACGAAATATACCGACAACGTACAACAGTAGAGTTCCCGCTACTTTATCAGATGGGGACTACTATCAGATCAGCAGCAGTTTTCTCATTGTAACACACTCCAGATATTTTATATTCCTCTGTGAGGAAAAAAGGCCATATGTACTCAACATTGGCGAAATGAGACTGTTTTTAGCCTTTCATTTTTAATTAAATATGTTCACAATTCTTAAAGCAGTAAATAAACATGAATCAATTGCGCTTGATGTAATACTTTAAATATGACTGAACACAATTGACACTTGCTTTGAATAAAAAAAAGCAATGGATTCTCAAACAGAGAAAAAGTTATCTGATCTTAAAATGTAACAACAGAAAGATCTGATAATATTATTGATACACAAAAATGTGTGTAACTGCCAATTGTCACATTGTGTAAGCCAGTTTTTAACATGGAATACACGTACCATGTCCCAATTCCAACTCCTCTATAACTTGTATAGTCGACTCAGATTGTAGAAGAACATACAGAACATGGTAATTGCAGAATTTATATAAATAGAGCAATTATTTTTTGCTCAAACAGGATATATTCAAGCTAAAAAATAACAAATAACCAGACTGTAAACATGCGTACCATCCTTGCCATCTCTGCTGCTTCTGCCACGCTTTTTACCTCTGCCCTTGCTGCAAATTGTAATCCTTCGTACAAGGTCCCTACATCTGGTGAATGCTATACGAACTGTAACATTGTAAGTATACAGATCAATTGACTTAATGAAGCTAACTTTCATTTGCTTGCAGAAAGCCGGTGAAAAATATGTCTCTGGTTGGACAATGGATCCTAGTTCTGAGCTTTTTATCAAGTCTCTTAGTATCATGTGTAATAAGACCGGTCCCAACTACACAAGCTTTATGACTACTGCTGGTATATGTATGGCTGGCTGTACTGGCTCTAATCCTGACGATTTCAATAATGAATTTGCTGGTGCTTGTGCTTGGTGGAATGAACATAAAAATGACAAATGCAGTGCTGATAAAACTACCACCAAGGTTACTACCACTAAGGCTACCACTACCAAGGTTACCACAACCACTAAGACTACTAATACTCCTACTACTAAAGGTGATAAAACTGCTACTGCTTCCACAAGCAACACCAAAACTGGCAGTTCCTCTACCTCTGTAGGCTCTACTGCCACTGCCACCGTCACCGTCACTGTCACTGAATGTGCTACTCCTACATCCGCTGTCTGCCAATCTGGCTACAGAGGCAAGAAGAATGGCAGAGGTCCTGAGGGCGCTTGCTGCTCCACTAGTAGCGACTGTCAAGAAAGCTGTGTCAAAGGAAAGTGTGATGCTCCTGTAGCCTCCACTTGTTACACTGGTTCTCAGGGAAAACGTAGAGGTGATGGATATAATGGCGCATGCTGCAAAACTAGTGATGATTGCTGGGAGAGCTGTGTTAAAGGAAAGTGTAATGGCCCCTCTCTTGCTTCCTGCTCCACCGGCTACAGTGGCAAGCGAAGAGGTAATGGTCCTAAGGATGCCTGCTGCTCCAGTAGCAAGGACTGTAAAGAATCCTGTGTCAAAGGAAAATGCAATTAATTAATATAATATCAATAATAAATAAAGCATATAACTTTTTTTTTTTAAAAAAAAAAGCTTGACATTTTAAATTATTAAATTTCATGTTTGAATATTAGATTTCATGTTTGAATATTAGATTTATTAGTCAAACCAAAAAAATATTTAAACAGAAAAAAAAAAAAAAGAAAGCATGCAAAGCAAGCAAATAGCCATTACTAATTCAAAACACGACCAGCAACTGAAGAAGTGCTACGATCATTTGTCTTTGTCTTTCTCAACGCTTTTCCTAGTTGGATTTGACCCAATAAGGCACTTCTTGCATCACTCGAAGGTGGTGGTGGGGATTGAGTTTGGGAAAATGAGGCTTCAGGAGCTGGAGGTGCAGCAGGAGCAAGGGGAGGCGCAGGAGCAGGTGGTGGTGGTGGCACGGATGAGCCGGCAGGCAGCATAGGAGCAGGTGGTGGTGGCGGTGGTGGCGAGGGAGGTACACTTGAATTAGGAGAAATAGAAGCAGCCGCTGGCGAAGGAGAAGGAATGGATGGACTAGGCGAGGACATGGGTGTTCCTCCTGGATAAAGAAATAGAAATCAATTTTATGTTACATATAGACTTTAGATACACCTTACCTCCCGTTCTTTGACTCAAGACACTAAAGAGTTTACCAGCCAAGTTCTTTGCACTACCAGCAGCAGGGAACTCACTTTCATCTTCAGAATCACTATCATCATCTGCTGTCCAGCTGTCATCATCCGAATCCGTGTCGTTGGAACCAGCCTTTGTGGCAGAAAATGCAGAGAATGAAGCAAATGGATTATAACTCACGCGCTTGTTGTTTGTTTCGGTTGGCTTTTCTGCTTGTGAAGTTTCTGGAGCAGATTGTTGAAGTTTAGCAAAAGGATTGTTTGTGCTTGTTGTTATATTGGATTCGTTGACGGTCGGTGTGGATGGAGCCGTGACAACGGGAGGTGATTCAGCTTCAACAGGTGTAGGGGATGGGTCAGGCACACTGACGGCTTCTTCGGGCTTATGTCCCTGCTGAGAACCTTGTGCTTCTTCATTTCTTTTTCTTTCTTCTTCTTCCTCCTGGCGCTTGATGGCTTCATATCTAGCTTGTCTATCAGCTTCTTCTTTTTCCAACACTCTTCTTCTTCTTTCTTCTAAATCTCTTTCTTCCTGTTCACGACGCTCTTCTTCTTCTCTTTCTCTTCGGATCCGTTCTTCTCGTTGTTGATCTTCAAATCTTTGACGCTCAACTCTTTCTTGTTCACGTTCACGCTCGAAATCTGTTTCTCGTCTTTGACGTTCATATTCTTCGCGTTGAGCAACAGAAGCCCTCAATTGCTCTTGTGCTTCGCGTTCTGCATTACGAAGGCGTTCTAATGTATTATTGGTAAGAAATAGGGATATATATTCAATGTAAAACGAATTACCTTGGGCAGCCATCTCATCTTCATCTGGTTTACTCATAGATGGTGTAGGTGCAGCTGCTACGGGAGTCGCTGGTTTAGGGGAAGCGCCAGGGTTTCTTTTAGCTTGAAGAGCTGCCAAACGCTCTTGTACACGACGTTCAGCCTATTTGTTTTTTTTTTTAAAAAAAGATGTGTTGTGACTATTTCATTAATGAACAAGTACCTCTTTTTTTATTTCTTCTGCTGTACGAGGACGAGCAGCGACAGGCTTAGAAGCAGGACTTGGACTGGCGCTAGGCATCACAGGACTTGTCATAGAGGGACTTTGATTGCTGATGCTGAGAGAAGAGAAATTGCTGGTGAGACTGCGTGAGGAATAAGAAGGCTGAGAGATAGGTTTAGAGTCCAAATCTTCAATGAAATGACGCAATTCATAAGAGAGATCCTGTTGGCTTATTTCAAATCGCTTTTTATCCTCTAAATATTTTGTTACTTCTTCCAGGTATCTTAAATCACCCCTCATGTCAAGCAAAGATGTTCTTGAGGCTTCCATATCACGTTCGACTGCATCAGCAATTCTGTCTGCCTCTTCCTTTTCTTCTTCTGCACGTCTGAGGACAAGTCCAGAATCGGCACTTGCTCCAGTACTACCAAACTTACGAGCGGCCATCATAGCCTTAGCCTTTGCACGAACACGATCACTTTCTGTAATGGAACCTCCTGGACCGGTAGGCTGAATAAATGCCATGTAATCCAGAGTACCATCACTTTTCTTCCCATGGCGAATCTTTGCATCTCGAAGTTCTGCAGCAGCCCCACGAAGTTGACGGGCCAAGACTGGGATATCACGATTGCACAAGTACTGAATTTCATCCTGAAGTGATTTTTGTGTTTCCATCAAGCCGAGTAGAACTTCTGAATTTTCTGCATACCTGTTGGCTGCAGGATTATTTTGAAGGAGATGAACCAATTCAGTGTGCGATTTTCTGATTTTTTCTTTGAGCTCTTCGATATTGTATTTACTTGATGCTGTGTTATAGCCTTTGTTACGAGGTACGTCCATACGATCCAATTTACGTTTTGTTTCGTAAATTTGACGGCGCAGATCTTCCAAGATGGCCACGTCCACTTCATCTTCATCCTCTGAATATGGATCGTACTTTCGTAATGATCTACTGGCTTGTCCCTTTCTTCGGGAACTTGAGACATAATCACTGTGGTCATTGTAGTACTGACGTTCTGGCTCTTCAACTGATCGATGTTGTGCTTGAGAGCCAAAAGAGGGAACTGAAGGAGGTGGACGACGACCCAAAACGAATTTTTTGAGGACACTCGAGGGAGGTGCTAATTCAGGGGGCAAGACATTAGGTATTTCAAACCCATTGAGCTTTCTGTAGATCAAATGCATCGCAATACAAAACTCATCAACATCTAAGCTTCCTCTGTTTTCAGAATCAGCCAAGTTCCAAATCTTCATGAGGTTATCGGGTGGTAATTGTGACTGAGTAAATACGTCTTTAGCAGTATCACCTGACATGAATCCAGATCCTGATCCTTCCCAAGCGTTGAAAATCTCTCGATATCGCTGTTTATCCTGAGGACTGATTTTCCAAGACAACTTGTCAGCTTCACTGGTTCCCAAGCTAGGATTGAGTAAGTTTGTCACTCCATTTTGGTTGGGCATCATCTTTTTGGCAAAGTCTGTGTTTTGAAGGCGAAGTTTTTGAGCAGGAGGAGGGGTAGGATGAAAACCAGTCTGCATTGGCGTTTGGAAATTTGTTATGCTGTTATTCATATAACCTGTCTGCATTGGTATTTGAGGTGCCATGGGTCTTATGTTTTGCATGTTTTGTATGCCAGTTCTTAAGGCTACCTGAGGCGTCATGCCTGTCATCATGGGCATTTGAGGATTCATTATTGCTGATTGTGAAATGTTTGTGTCAATAAGCTGCTGCTGCTGCTGTTGCTGCTGAGACTGAGATGTTTCGGTTGATACAATAGTTGCAATAGCTACTTCTACTTCTTCTCTAATACTAGGTGGAAGACTAGAAGGAATCTCTTGTCCAATTAATTTTCTAGAAGTAAGATACATGGCAGTCGCAAACTCAGGAAAAGTCATGAATGCACCATTAGAAATAGATGAAAGATCCCTTTGAGAAGTCAGATTCAATTGATTATTCTCGTCTACTTTCTTTTTTTCCCCTTCCTTTTTTGAATTGCTTACCAGATTTTTGCCAAAGAGTCATTGTCAAGGTTAGAGCGTCGCAAAAGATCACCTACTGCTTGTGCTATTGTTTTGTGTTAATACAAAAAGAATTAAATATTTCTTTCTTGAATAGACCAAATACCTCCTATTTTGTTTCCACCAAAAGCAGCAGCACTTTGTATGAAAAGCTGCTCAAATTTGGATTGGTCAGATGGTGTTAAAAACGTAAATCGAATGCCTTTTTATAAACTTTTAGTGTTTTTGAAATATTTCTGTTTTTGTTTTTATTTACCTTTTGAAGGAGTTTGATGTCCTCCAGGATTGTTATACATTCTATTCTTTTATTATCGAAAATAAAAAAAGGTGTAGAGAAAACTTAAAATTAAATTATACACAAAACAGCATGCTCCTCATTGCTTAATTTAGATTCCCGCATTGCGTTCAATTTCAATAACCGCATGCCTTTGATTCAAAAAACCAGAACCTTTTGTAGATTTATATTTTTCAAATTTAGTCCCATTGAACTGTAAACTATGAGTGACTACCTACATGAGCATTGATTCTTTTAGGTACTTGTTAAATATTACAAGATAACATTTTAATTTGAAATCAATGTTAAACTCCCTATTTTAATCCTTGCAAATAACAATCTTTGGTCATTCTAACCAGAAAAAAAAAAAAGTTCCTTTTATGAGCCCAAGCTATTATTTTTTTTTTTTTTTTTGACAAGTTAACCAATTGCTCAATTGAATACAAGAGAATAAGAAGAACAAGAAAAAAAAAAGATGTCACTGATTTAAACAAGGTCCTCTAAAATATGAATGAAATTAAAGTAATGACTGATTGTAATCACTTTTTTTTTTCTTATTTTAATTCAATTCACTTTTTTGTTTTACAAAGTATGAATTCAAAGAGAGAGAGAGAGAGAGAGATGATGATTGTCTATCAGAAAAGACTAATTTCATAAAGAACAAAATAATTGAATTTTTATTAATACAAATCAGATAGACAGAATCATGGTTTCGTTTCATGAATACTCACTTTTAAGATCTAATGTTTTGTAAAAAGTGTAAATATAGAAATGACACATGTTTCAAACTATGAATAATTAGTACAAATGGTGTACAGGTAATTATTAACTAAACTATTCAATGTTTAAATAACATGCTTCTTTACCGACAAACCGAGGATGATACTACATGTAAGCCAATGATATAATCACGTATATTAACCCATGAGAAAAAAAAAAGTATTGAATTTATAAACGTGCAAATCATCTTAAAGTATTACGTCTATTTATTCCTTTTAATGAAATATTTAATATAACAGAAACATATCGGTCGTCATGAAAAAAAAAAAAAAAAAAAAAAAAAAAAAAAAAGAGCATGAATTCAGGGGGTCATGATCTTATCATGACGGAAAGAGAAAGAGAAAAAAAAATTACAAAGATTTGATTTAAATTCTCCTCACTTTTTTATTTATATAAACTTGGGCTTTTTCTTTTTCTTTTTTTTTTTCTTTAAAAAAAAAACCTTTTCTTAAAGCTTGTAAACACAATAAAGAAGGGGGTTCAAAGACAATAGGAAAAGAAAGAGATTTCAACTCAAGGGAAAGGATCTTCAATCTTCTTTTCTCTTTATTCAACAGCTTGCTTGTTACCCCCATCCTTTTTACTCTCTTGCTTTCAATACACAAAAAATGCATTCAGTCCAATCATTTTCATCAGCAGAGAATGTACTTACCCTGACACAGCTTGCAGACTTTGCAGCTTCCATGACGTATACAATGTGGCATACACGAAGACCAAGTACTAAAGTGACAAATGATATAAAGAAATCAAGCATGACTTACTTGATGTGGCAAGCCAAAAAACCTGTTAAAAGAATGTTTTATGATCACACAACCATCTTTGTAGTTACCTCAACTTTTAAGAAATTCTGTTACCAGATCTTATCAGCAACTCAGCTCAAGGATTCTGTTGTCTATCTCTGTCTGAAATACATTGCAAATCTTTTACAAGCCAATCCGACGATTGAAGGCGCAGAAGGTTCAGAGTATCGTTTATTCGTCGTCGGACTTGTGTTGGCCAGTAAATTCTTGGAGGATAATACGTATACGAACAAGTCATGGTCTGAAGTAAGTGGAATGAAGATTGAAGAGTTGAACATGATGGAAGCTGAGTTCTTGGAAGCCATTGACTTTAATTTGTGTGTTGGTGCACAAGATTTTGCAATCTGGAAGATCTTGTTGGAATCATGTCGTCAGCGCTATCAATTTAGTAATTTAGATTCAGTTCAAGACAGACAAAAGGCCATCTGTGGCATACTTCATACTATTGGATTATATGATGGTCAGTTCAGTCAAGATCCAGTTGCTCTGTCTGTGAAAAGGAATGTGTTTCAAGAAAAGGAAGAAAGAACGGATCATATTTCTCGTATCACTGATTTATTGGAAAAATCATACAAGAAATACCTCGCTTCTGTTGAGCAGCAAGAGCGTCAAAGGAAAGCACAGCTGTATTTAGATGATCTACGTAGACAATGGCAGCAGCAATCATATCAAACACAAGGACGCAGTGACCAAGAAAAATTATTGGCTCCGAACCAATTGCCTGTCACTCTGCAACCACCTGCCGTTCTTTACGGAGGATACAGCAGTGCATGCCGCTATGCCAACCGCAACAGACGCCCTATCACCAATTTGTCTCAAAAATCATGGGATCCTCTTGCTTACAGTTTAAGTTGCCAGGGGTCACTTGCTAATGCAAAAACAAATAATCAATGCTTAAATGATCCAAGCCCTATCTCATATAGAAACTTTTACTAGTTTCATGCTATTTTTTTATTTTTTTATTTATTTTTTTGTTATTTTTTTTTTATTTTTTTTATTTTTTTTTATTTTTTTTTTTATTTTTTTGTTATTTTTTTTTTATTTTTTTTATTTTTTTTATTTTTTTTTTTATTTTTTTTATTTTTTTTTTATTTTTTTTTTATTTTTTTTTTATTTTTTTTTTATTTTTTTTTTATTTTTTTTTTATTTTTTTTTTATTTTTTTTTTATTTTTTTTTTATTTTTTTTTTATTTTTTTTTTATTTTTTTTTTATTTTTTTTTATAAGAATAAAGTATGCTTATGTATTCATTTTGTGCAGCTTGTTTAATAGTTGTTTGCTTTATTGATAACATGTAGATGATAACAGTGTTCTAGACTTTATTTACGTATGCTTTGCCAAGAAACACAAAGATTAGCATACATTTTTATGACTTGCTATATTTAACATAAAGTGTTACCTGAATTTAGACTGTGATATTATTTTGATAATCAATGAACCTGTGGACTTATTTTTGGCATTTTTAACTAAATTTGATAAATTAAAAAATAAAGACAGTTTACTTGAAATCAAGCTGCATATTTATTTAATCTTAGATTAAACTATAGAGCAGTCAACACAAAAGACTTTTATTTTATTCTGAAGCTACAAGTAGTTTAATATGTAATCATTTATACAAGATGTATGGTTAATTTATTCATCATTAAAAGCGAATGTTCATCGAAATTGATTTTTTTTTTAAAAAAAAAAAAAAAAAAAAAAAAAAAAAAAAAAACATAGAAAAACTTGCCGATCAAAATAAAAATGTAAACTGTAAAATAGGTCCAAGAACAATTCCGTTCATATATTTTTTGGCAAAAATGGTGACGAAAAAGGCTCTAATCTTGTCAAATTGGTTGATGAAATGAAGGACAAGGTGAATATCTATAAGCATAAAATAAATCATAAAGTGTCTCTGGAAATAAAGAGTTTGATTGCGATTTATATCATATTGAATAACATAGTAATAGGAGCAGTGGAGAAGGTTTATATGAAGCTGAAGAAGTCAAAATGGGAACACAGGTTCAAAATGACATAATATATTTGTTCAAAATAAATTTGGTCCAACAAGAACACAAGGGCTGTTCGAGATGGATTACTGTGAGATTAAAGGACTGTGAAAGATAAAGTAAATCTATAAATCAACCAAATCAGGCATTTATATTGTGAACACATACGTTGATATCTATTATCAATCATGTAAGCTCTCTAAGTTTTGTTTAATTTTTACAAAATCATCACATTCATTCCACCTAAAATATTATAAAATGTAACTGATGTTATTCAACTACTATTTGCCTTGCTTATCTTATAGAATACCTTTGCTAGTTTCTTTTTACAACACCGCACAAAAAAAAACACTTTTTCTGTGTAATATGATTTGTTAAAAATGATTGCCAGGGCGACGCCCCTTTTCTTTTTTTGTAAAAAAAGCAGTAAAAAAAGTTTCTTTTTTTATATTTTGAATAGTTACACTAATTGTAGTAATTAACAGCAAAAAAAAAAAAGTTTTTTTTTCTTTTTCTTTTCTTCTTCCTTACTTATATACCAAATGAAACTAAATATTTATTTCATTCTTCTATGTTTATTATTCAAAAATATAGTTTGTTTCTCAAATACAACAACAACAGAAACAGTCGATTTAAATAGATTTACGCAATTATTATCTAATCACTTATTATATGAACACATCGATAAAGCCTATTCACAACTATCAAGAAAGATTTCATTACAATTTAGAAATGCAATTCATGTTAAAGTGAAGAAAGTGCCAAATAGTCAGAAAATTATTGTTCCTGTTGACGTGCAAATATTAAAAAGACAATTGAAAGGGGCAGTAGGCTGTGAGTATAGATATGCTTGTAATACAAGTACGATATTTAACTTTATTATTTTATTAGCATTTATTGAAGATAAATTACCTTCAATGTTAACCACAAGACATGACATAAACAATTTACAAAATCAATTAGATGGTTTAATCTATGAGTACTGCTCACACTCAATAAGCCAGAATGCAGCAATATCACAGTTATGCCTATTAGAAAATCAAAATAAACTCTTGTCGAGAATGCATGAATACATGAATCAGCAAGTACGAGATATTTTACAGCAAGTAAATGAATTTGACTTGCCTAGATTATTTGAAAAAACAAGAGCACAAATGAGTGGGATTCTTATCCACTTCAATCAACACACAATGGATCCACTTCATCACAAGTTAGAATTAAAGCAAAAGTATAGCAATGATCATTACTGGATAACAAACGACATGATACAAGAGTTTATCTCCATCTTGAACCATGCGGAGGAAGAAGAAAATAATATTCAACATTTTATAGACTTATCAAAATAAAACCACCCTTTTCCTTAATCTTGTCACTTTGCAAATATCCTTTTTTATCGCTTGTTTTTGCTAAATCTGGCTTATTTATTTATGAACTCCGAATATCCATTTGATGGAATAAATCTAAATGAACAGCGATAAATGTCAGCTGTAATATTTTCAGAATAATAACAAAGAATAAACTTTTTCACATTTCCCTCATAACACGTCTTGATAAAAACTACAGATAATATGAGCACTAACAATATCACCAACATGAGTGATGATTTGAAGTATTGTAGTATCTGGCATATCGTACTAGTATATTAAGCAGTAATTCTTTTTGTTATTAAAACTTTTCGTGCGATTCCTTTACCAGCGATGGTAAATACATTGTAAAAGTAGTTGACAATTGCATTAGTGCTTGTTCCTGTCCGGATACTGCTAAGCTTTGCAAGCATATCTTCTTGGCAAGCCGTATTACACGAATTCCTTTCTCTTTGTGCTTTTCTTCGTTTGAGCCACTTTCTGATGACTTGCCAGATGTTGAAGACAGCTGCAATATTGATGAAGCAGAAAACATTTGTCTTGCTGAATATCTTGAAAATTTTCAGAAATATCACAACTCGTTTGACAGCATCTATAAACAGGAAATGAGCAAGATCAAGTCTGGTATGCGTATGCATACATTGAGTAAAATGGAAGACGCCATGAAGAGATCTGTTGCCAACATCAGTGATATTGATGAGAGCTCTGCTTCTCTTCCTCCTAGACAAAGATAATAATTTTTTTTTCATATAATATTATGAAAATAAAACTTCAAAAATTTCATCTCTCAAGTGTCAAGTAGAATATTTTTCTCTTTTCATTTTTTCCCTGTGGCTAGCATTTATCGTTGGTCATTTAGATTCATTCCCATTTGATACATGTCTTCTGGATTGGTTTTCTCCCGCTTCTCTTTTCTAGTTTTACCCTTCTTACCTTGTTTACACAACCTCTGTCTGTCTTTCTATTTGGATTTAATCCTTGCAACATCATCTCTTTTAATCATTTCTCTGATATTATCAATAATTTGTTCTTTTCAAATGGACTACCCTTACTGTTTTGTATTTAATTCCATTATTTACTGGCTTGTCCATTTGATCTGATAATATTAGCTTACTGTTATTTCTTCAACATCATGTATCACTAATAGTTTTTTTAATGACAACATGATTTAAAAAGTACTTTGCTTGGTCCTTAAGCAGCATTTCTAGTCATTTTTTTATATTGAATCAACATGGAGCTACTTTACTCCTATTAAGCATCTTTTGTGTAGTTGCATGATTGTCTGTACTTTTCACTTTCGCTGTATGTTTTTATATTTCCAACATCTTCTCATGGATTATTGGTCTACCTACTAACATCATTGTCCTCATCAACAGACATTAAAGCTCATTCCATCCAAACCATCTGGATATTTTACCGTATTTTCCAATGCCATTTTCACTGCAAAGACGTAATAGCGCTTCTAATAGCGCCCAGCATGAGAAGCCAATCCTTTATATCGCAAGATTCAAGACGAGTTCTTCAACATGGTAAAAGGTGGCTCTAATAATCCAAGGCCTCCTATCCTAGCATCCAGGCTAAATAATCTTCTCAAAGTCAACTTAGCCAATGATGTATTTACGTCTGATATTGATTATACTAGAACACTTGATATTTTCTTGACTACTCCAAGCTCTTTCATCACCATCATACACCTTATCATGTAAGGCTGGATTTCTTGAGGGATTCTTGTAAAAGCGCGTGTGGCAAATTGTACTGGAACAATTGGACGAATACTTCATTTCAAATGGATGTGAACTTAAAAAGTTTGTCCATCCTACACTTACCTTTAGCAGAAAAAGCAAGCAAAAAAGAATTAGCTTCATCCTGAAATAACCTTTGGTAATAAGGAAGTAAGCGCTGAATAAGTATAGAGTTGTATGAAATTGACCATCTTTGAAAAAAAGAAGGGAAGCATGATGTGAAGTGGCTGTGTATTCCTTATGTGAATCTATAGCATGGCTGAAGCTTTAGACAATGCATGATGAGCTTTAATAATTAAAACTTTCATCTAGAAAAAATCTTCTCTCTGATCTTTAAACATTCTTTTTATTGAGTTCTTTGTAAGGCTTATTAACGAAAAACCTGTGTCCTTGAGAAAACAATGTGCTTGTAGCAATTCGTCTTTATCAAATATATGCACTCTATATCAGCCTGTGATTTGCATGGTTCTTACAGACATTATCAGTCAAATTGAACAAGTAAATAAGTCGTTTTTGTATAAAAAGGCAAAGATGATGCTTTAATTGAACAGTTTTATAACTTAAAGGTGACAAAAAGGTTTTACAAAACATATCTGAAAGAAGGATGACGGTCTCCTACTGTCTCATCACCACCATATTTTTCAATTTCCTGTTGTTTTTGAACTTCGCTTAGGAGACACCTTCGGCTGTTCTCTCGTGCTAAGAGAATTCTAAGAAGAATTACAAGAAGTGTTTGCATTGCCATACACGAAAAAGCAATTATGTTACCGGCAAAGTATCTTGGCGGGTCTATCGATTTTGAAAATAAGGTTGAATAAGCATTGCTTATCATTTTCTTGTTTTAACTAACCGTAATATATTTGTCCTCCGATAGCGCCACCAATTGTGCCCACAGAGACAATGGCTGCTGAGGCAACAGCCCGACGGGTTAGTCCGCCACTGTAAATAAATAAGCTCCTTAAAGCCATATAAAATAAAACGAATGAACTTACTAATTATTATTAAACCAAGCTACTTTTACTGCAACGTTTGCATATACTCCAACTGTGACTATACAAGCAGCAATATAGTTGCCTGCCACATTGGCAGGAGGCAGCAGTATCAACAATACAAATCCAAACAGTCCTAAAGCATTGGTAGCCATCATATGATAAGCCCGCTCAAAATACCGATCTAATTTCAAAAAAAAAAAAAAAAAAAAGAACCATCAAAAATTCAACGCACTTACAAAGATGCAAAAGACCTACCTGAGCTCCAACCAACCGCCACTGTTACCAAAAAGGCCAAAAAGTAAGGAGGAGTTGTTAGAGCTTGAGCAGCAGGAGCTGACCATGTGCCTAGGCCAGCAACAATAGAAGGCAAAAATAATGTCACACCTTGCAAGGCGCTGGTACCAGTGATATATATAGCCATGTATATGTAAGTTTTCCAGTCTGTAAACACAGATATAACTTGATTCCATGACCAAGAATGGTTATGTGAGGCTCCAGCGTCATCTACAAGTCTACTGGCTGCGAACTCTCTTTCTTCTTTTGAAAGAAACCGTGCAGTTTCAGGGCTGTTGGGAAGGTACCACGCAGTAAATAGAGCCAATACGATGGTGGGAATACCTTCGATGATGAATAACCTAAGAATGATTACTTAATAACTGCTTTTTATCTCATCCATAAAATGTAATTTAACTACCATTGCCAGGTTTTTAATGTGCTGGTTGAAATTTGACTGATTCCGTAAGCAATAAGACCGCCAAATGCGCCTGCAAGAGAGCTGAATGACCAAAAGAAACTAATTCGACAACCATATTCCTGTCTTGTGTACCACAGCGACATGAAATAGATGACTCCAGGAAAAAATCCTAAAGTTTATAGAAAAATGTCTGTTAACTTTCATTTTCAAAATACTACTTGTATCTAAGCACTTGCCTGCTTCGAATAAGCCTATAAGGAATCGGAAACTTGCTATCGAAGCAAAATTCTTGCTAGCTGCCATTGCAGTTGCAACCGTGCCCCAGAAACTATGCACAAATCATTTTAGAACGTGTAATCGCTGTCTAGTTCATACTTACAACATTAAAATCCCCAACCAGAATGATGGACGCCAGCGTCTCATAATAATATTTGAAGGCAAATCAAAGAGAACATAGGAAAAGTAAAAAATCGATAATGACCATTGATATTGAGACTTGGTCAAATCCAAATCTTTTTCCAGTCCATCAAGTTTGGCATTACCAATGTTTGATCTAGTTGTATACTATTTAAAAAGGTTGCTACATACAGCTTCACCCTCCCCTCCCAATACCTATCAATATAACTTAAAAGATATAATACGCAAAGTAATGGCAAAATGCGTCTATCAAGTTTCCTAATTACAAGCGATCAATGATATAACTATATCATAAAAAAGTGATAAGTATATATACCTAACTAGCTTGGAAGTGAACGCGTCCCTCTCTTTTGATGCATATTCGGACTCGATCATGAGAGAGTTATTTTTATCATTGTCTTTGGTTTGGTGGGTATTCTCAGATAGCTCTATTTTAGGCAGTGATAGAGCTTTTTCGGAAGCCATAAGTAGTTTAAAAGAAAGAAAAGAAAAAGAAGAAGAAAAACGGCAACAGAAATTGAAATAATGAAGTTTTTATATGAATTTTTTAACTGAATCAATAGTAAACCATATATGACTGTAGTTTCACTATTGGTTTTGATATAATAAAAAAAGGAATTGCTTCGTTATTCTTCACTGATTTATGTAATTCTTTTTGTGTCATATATTTGGGGTTTCATTTATGGGAGCAAATGAAATGAATGCCCTTGGGGAATCTTTTTATTATTTATAAAAATAGCCGAAAGTGGATAATTTCACATTCTAAGAAAACACAGGTCTCTGTTTTACAAATTGAAATTGATTTAAAATTAACTTTAGGAAAACAATAACGTAAAAAAGTTGGACATCATTCAAATTTCCTTTAAAGCAATGGGTTTACTAAATGTCGTATGTAATACATTTTTCAAAAGCATTTAAATACATAAAAGAAAGTAAACGTCATAGGATGCAAAGGGTGCCTTACTCGTTTATTTTAAAACATCAATCATCAAAAGAGTCTCGTTTACGAACAAGTGTCAACCCGTCAAATAATGGAAGCATGACAAGTTCAACTCTTGGATCTTTGGCAATATGCGCATTAAAAGTATGAACTTTTGTTGCTTGTTTCCTTATGTTTTTTGAAACTTCTATTTCTGAATGTCCAAATCCAGCTTGGCGATGGACTTGTCCAAAAAATAACACTATGATTAAAAAGTTTTGGTACTGATAGTGATGGACAAAGTGATTTTATAAGTACCATTATCAATAACTAGAACACCACGATCCGATAATAGGTTATGTTTCATGATCAATTCATAGTAATTTATATAACCTCCTTTGTCAGCATCTTTTAAGAGTTAGCTCATGTTTCTTATCCATCTTTTCTTATTAATTTTACCTAAAAAGATGAAGTCATATTCCAGTCCAGGTGATTTTTTGATCAGTGCGACAATGCTTTTATTATTAGCTTTTTTTTTTTTTTTTTTTTTGACTTTATTCAATTTACCTCTCACTAGCAGGCCCCACCTTAATCTCGATTTTATTTTGCAGTTTTGCTAACCGAATGTACTCTTCAGCCATCTTGGCATGTTTTTCATTAAGTTCTAAGGATGTCAATTTTGCTTTGGATGGGAGACCAGATCCCATAGCAATGGCTGAATATCCTGTAAAGCCACCAATCTCAAGCACATTACGTGGTCTGAAAAGTTTTATCAGCTGACACATCAACTTGCCTTGAAGGCTAGTTATCATCATGTTTGCATTAGAAAATTCATTTTCAGTTCTTTTTGCTAATGATTCCAGTACATCTTTATAGGGTTGTTGAATGGATGAGCTGTAAATATCCGCATATTTTTCTTCTTCTATTCTTAAACGGCCATTATCATTGCTAACAGTGCTAGTCACGATAGAAGTTGAATGATCTCTTTTAAAAGAATTCGGCTTGATCAGCTGTCTCAAAGATTGCAATCGGAAACTGCGGGCGGTTAAAGAGCTCATGGCTTTATTCATACAAACTATAAAATATTTTCAGAAATAAATGTAATTTGTTCATACACCGCCAAAAGACACTCAAAGCGCTTTTTGTTGGTAATACGATCAAACTGAGCTTATAATAGCATTGGTGCTCGTTTGTAGTGTTTATACAGAAAGTCTGGAAAAGAAGAATTAAATGCTCTTCACCTCATTTTAAGCCGCACTGACTTTTTGCATCCAAGAACTATAATTTAAATGACCCAAGATGTTTTTGTCCCAGCAATATTGAAATTCTGGATTTCTATATTGCTTTCGATTTGAATAGCGACTGGTTATGCGTCGTTAAAATGAAGGTCGTTTTATACCATTACCAGATAGCTTTCTCTCTGCTTTAATATGCTTTTATATTCTATTGCTGAGCGCTTTATTACCAAACTTGTCCATAGGCCAATTAAACATTGAGTGCGATTTATTGGATGCTTCAATAATTATTTTGATACTCGACAAGTAAGCGTTCTATAAAATATAGTAAGAAACAATTTTATAGATTCCTTTTGACTATACAGAGGTTAATTTGCTTATTCGAAATCTTTTATAAGCACAAGTAGGATTTTCATAAAATGTAAAAATTACCATAGTGTAGTCCTCTAGCTTGGTTTTGGTCATGAGATTCATAACTCGGTTAATGTACGTGTGAGACGTTTACCTATATACTTTTTGATTCATGCTGTATTCTAATGGTACCCATTAGAGCCATACCACTCTCAAACTGACCAATAAGGGTGACCTATATCGTTTTCCATATCCTTCCTTAAATCCCCTTCTTTTTTTGTTTTGCTAGGATCAATCAATGCTACGAGTATCCTTATTATTTCTAATGGTTACTTTCAGAGAATCTGGACAAGTAATTTCAGCAAAAATGGTATGAAACTTCAAGCTCCTTTCAAGCATATGGACAATATCCCGAACGGTGTTAAAAGCCTCATTATTATCAATATCTTCAAATCTTCTCATAGCATTTCAGGTCCCCTTCCATACCACAAAACTTGTGCTTTTGAAACTCAATGTCAGTTTATCTCTTCTTCGTACTATGAAGCTTTATTAGCTATCAAGCCTCCGAAAGACAACATTGTGAAGACAAAAGGAACTGTCCAGCTTGTAGGCGACAATAGTCATATTAATAGTAACAAATTTGTAGTGTGTGACTAGACATTGCTAATACTTAAAAGAATTCGCACAATTTGATTCGTCTTTTTTAGACAGCTTATAGATGTTTCTTTGATAAAATGTCCCTCCATTTGTAATGATTATCGTATAATCGTTATTCTCATTTGGATTGGCAATTAAAATTAAATACTAATCTAACAGTATTGAATTTCAGTATATCTTGTCTGAAGATTTTGTTTTTGTCCTCTGTACAGTGCTTTTTAGAGAAATGATAAGTAAAATTGAATGTTGAGTAATTTGTACCTTTTTGCAGTTGCATAATAAAGTGACTGTTTATAATTAGCAGAAAAACTCCTCGCAGTAATTAAATGAAAGTTTTGTTTCCTCTTGCTAATTACTTATTGGAATGCAAGTATTAACAAGTGTGCAAAGAATTGCATCAAGATCTTCTCTACTGGTAAGCATACTTTAAATAGCATTATATTATAGCTCTAGTCCTAAAATATTTTTTAACAAAAAGGTGCGTACTGTTTCTACAACCACTTATACTCGAGTGTATAAAAAATCAGCAGTAATTCCCAAGAAAGTTGAAGAGAAACCCAAATCAGTTGATAAAATAAAAACTGAAGCAAGCCCAAGTGATCCTGTCCCAATAACAGAAGTCGATACACAAGAACAAGACTGGTCCACATCATTTTATGGTCTATCTTCTGCTCGATTTCCAGATAAAGTAGCCGAAGTATTACTTGAGCCTATTAAACCTGAGGATATAGAGATTAAACCTGGTAACTTTAAAGAGTATACTTTTTTTTTGTTTATTTACATAGTTGTATTTAGATGGTTTAATTTATTTACCTGAAATTAAATATCGTCGTATTCTGAATAGAGCATTTGGCCCTGGTGGCTGGGGATTAGCACCTCGTGGAGAGCATACGATTTCACCCAAGAATATATCTAGAGAATATGCATTGATTTGTGGAGGAAGGTTCGTTTCACAAGCAAGAGGTGAACAAGATTACTTTGATCCATCTGGTTTACCAACTGCATCAGAAGGTTGCAAAAGTAATGCTTTGATGCGTTGTTGTAAAGATTTGGGCATTGCATCCGAGTTATGGTAAGATGAATATGCATCTGTTCCTTAAATCTTATATGTAAATATACACAGGGATCCAGTATTCATTCGTAAATTCAAGAAAAAGTACTGTACCGAAGTTTGGGCAGAGCATGTAACAACAAAGAAGAAGAAGAAATTATGGAAAAAGAAGGAAGATTATTTAGGTATGAAACCTTTTTTTTTTTCATAAAACAGTGTGTTGTTTAACAAATCATAAATAGAATATCCTTATAAAGAAACTTAAAAAGGGCTCACTATGTCACACTTTAGAATTGCATAAATAGGAAAGATTCTTTTTATTTTTTATTTTTTATTTCTTTCTTTTTTATCTATTAAATACAAAACAAAAACAATAAAGAATGGTACTTCATTCAATCATTTTCTTCTTATTATTCCTTAAAGCAATCATCTTCATTACCAAAAATGAACCGGAAAAAGACAAAAAGCCTGCATTAGTTTGTCAGTCTGGTAATATAAATCATGCTAATACGCAAAGGACTGGACCATCATTTTGATCTCTGTTCATATACGTGTACATGATTATAAACTTATGGTGGACATGCTTCAATATGTTAATACCCGACTTTTTTTATTATTATTATTATTACTGTATATACATTAAATAAACATGTAAAATTTGTGAAACAAACTCTAAATATTCTGGTTATAATTAAAAATAAACTACTTGATGGTCTCACATTGATTAAGCTGTTGTAATAAATTATACTGTACCTTTAAAGATGTCTGTATATGAGATGTATTTGTTATATTTTATCCTCTTGTGAAAATAGAGGCATACACTGGAATAAAGATATCTTAACAAGCTTTTTTCTTTTAAATTTTAAACTATTTTATAATGAAAGCAAGTATTTATAAAAAGCTTTATTATAAAGTTAAATGGAATTAAAAAAAAAAAAAAAAAGAGAGAGAGAAAGCGAAATATTCAATATAAATTACTTTGTCTTTGAAGCCATAGTCATTTGACTGTGTGAATTTGGAAGATTTCAATTCTGCCTTATACTAGTCTTTTATGTATACTTTTACTATTATTATCGCTTTATAATTCTCGGATACCAATATTATTGGCGAGCATTTTTCGGCAATCATGTGACTATTGCTTTTATCCTGTTTAGAACACACACAAAAAACTTGAATAGACTTTCCAGATTATTTCATTTACAGAGTACGTTTCATCTAATGGATATTGTTATTAACTATTTGTTTGATTAAGAATCTCACCCATGTTCTCAATAAAAATTGTACCTAATAACCCAAGAGTCCTTTTTTTAGGTTGTATAGTAAAAGGAAAACACATTTACTTATTGTGGCACTCCTTGAAAAGTCATAGTGGATAAAGTATGAGTATGAAAGATAAAGACGTACTCTTTTTTGTTATTATTATTGTTTTAACTGTAATATGCTACCTATTTTCTTCCTCTTCTCAAGTTAAATGTAAAAAAAGTATAGTTTATGAATTTGAATACGATTGCAGCATTTGAATAAATTAAATAAAAGGGGGTTGATGATTTACCCTGCAGTGTTATTAACAGTAGCATTACTGCATAATTATTAAGTTCTTTTTCTCCTTCAAAAGGGGGTATGCAGAGTATGCTTATTGATGCTTTAATATTAGGCTTGAAAAGAAGGTGTTATAATAAACAAAAGAAAAAAAAAAGATGCTTAAGCTGCATTATGTTATATAATTGTTTTTTATTATTAAAAAGACAGTTTATATTGATATTGATTCTTTCTTTTTTATATACAAAAGTAATGTATAAACTTACTGTCCAAGCTAGATACGTTTCCTCACATTTTATTATGAGAAGCCCATACTCAGTCACCATATCTAATCTTTAAACACAAACACGTTCTATTGTTATTTCTGAATTCTGGATTGTTTCGTGTCACATAAACTCAAATGAATATGCGATATTAAAAGGACTGTATAAAGACAAGATAGAATGAGCTCATAATAAAGAAGATAAGAAACCCATATTCTTCTTTAGTATTCTTGACTACAAATAAAACCAGTTTACTAAAAATACAATTAAAAGCTAGACTTCTAATAATAAAAACACCATCTATTACCTAATCTCAGAGTGATCATCCATCTATAATGACCCGAATTTCTGTGCTCATGATGCAACAGGTACGGAAACTACCTTTTGCTTCCGATAATATCTATTCTCCGAATGGAACTGTCTATCTTAAACATGATCAATCAAATAAAACTTGAATATTATTCTGAAATAATAGAACAACTCTTATTTAGATTATCTTTGTAAATAAACGCCATGAAAGGTCGAGATCACTCTCCCCATTCCTTCCATATGCAAATAACTTGATTAATACATTGAGAGAGATCACCTCTTTCTTAATATTACAAGTAAAGTTTATTATATGCACTCCCTTTATTCATAAAAAAGATATAAATAGAAACTCTTTTTTCTTTCTTTTTTTAGCTTCACAGAAAAAAAAATATGAACCATGAATCAATTTTATAAGATGTGTGTCTATAACTTGAAAGATAATGAAACAATGAATAATGAGAAATAAAATGGAAATAAAATAGAAAAACAAAAAAGACACAATGAAATAGAAAATGTTAAGGGCTACTTCAAGCATGAAACTAGTTTTTTTACATGTCTTCTCTCTTTCTATTTTAGTTTCTTTATCATTAATATTCAACCCCTAAATTGAACCAATTTTTATTAGTATGGATCATTATATATAAGGGGTGAACCTCTTTATTTTTCTTTTTTTTTTTTATTTTGTTTTGTTTTTAGTAAACGTTATGTGGAAATATCAAGCCTTACTTCTTTCATTTACAAGTACAATTGCCCTTGGTGCTATTGATCTTTCTTCATTTCCAACCAAGACCGATCCAACTCGTCTACTACTTCCCGCTATCCCTCAAACAACCTCTCATGATGTTGCTACTGAATGTACTTTTTACCAATCCAACTTTACTATTCAAAAGGATCAATGGCCAACTGTTTGGGATATTGCTACTAGTAACAACATGAATACTTCT
Organism: Rhizopus delemar RA 99-880; assembly: GCF_000149305.1. Taxonomy (NCBI): domain Eukaryota; kingdom Fungi; phylum Mucoromycota; class Mucoromycetes; order Mucorales; family Rhizopodaceae; genus Rhizopus; species Rhizopus delemar. Next base: position 15,742 of record NW_027137856.1, on the reverse strand, counting down.
TCTGAATTCACTCGACTTTATAACTCTATTGATTGGTCCAAGGCACCTAATGTCCCTGTGCGCAAATTAAATGCAGCAGGAGGTTTAGACTTGACTGGCTATGATACTGTTAATGATCCTGCTTGTTGGTGGTCTGCTACTCAATGCACCAAGCCAAAATCTCAGAATACCAATGCTGATATCGTAAACTGTCCAGAACCAGAAACATGGGGACTTGTAAGTATCGCTTCTCCTTATTAATATCAGCTCCCTAAAACTTTTTTTTTTTTCCTTCTCTACTCCTTTTTATAGACATTTGATGACGGACCTAATTGTTCTCATAACGCTTTTTATGATTATCTTCAGCAGAACAATCAAAAGGCTTCTATGTTTTATATTGGTTCTAATGTACTCAATTGGCCTTATGGTGCTCTTCGTGGCTTAAAAGATGGCCATCATCTTTGTGGTCATACTTGGTCTCATAAAATGATGACAACTTTAAATAATCAAGAAGTATTGGCAGAGTTATACTATACTGCAAAAGCAATCAAATACGTTACTGGTGTTACTCCTCTTTATTGGCGCCCTGTAAGCTCATACCGATTATTCTTGTCGTTTGATCCTAATGACTATTATTATTATCAATTAGGCTTTAGGTGATCTGGATGATCGTGTGCGTTGGATTGCTACACAACTCAATATGACAGCAATGCTTTGGAACTTGGATACAAATGATTGGGCAGCTGGAACAACCCCTGGTATTACTGCAGATACAGTCAATCAAAAATACTTGGACTATATTCAAATGGGTCGAAACGGTACTTTCCAATCCAAGGGAAACATTGTTCTTTCTCATGAAATCAACAATATGACCATGGACTTCTTTATGAAGCATTATCCTGAGATCAAAAAGTCTTATAAACATGTCACTGATGTTGCTACATGCATGAACATTTCAAACCCTTATTTCGAAAAAGTCATCACATTTGCAAACTTTGATGTGAGTACAACAAAGAATGTCTCAAGCGTTACTGGTTCAGGTGTTGTTCCTGGTGCTTCTGGTTCCCCTATTAGTGGTGCTAGTACTTATATTCCTCAGTGGAAGGTCACCCTTTTAACTGTTATCTTTTTTGCTGCACTTGTCCTTTAAATATAATAAATTTACATAAAATAGAGATAAAATAAAAAAATCTTTTTCTTTCATGCTAAAACATTTCATAAAGCGTTCATTTACGACAAAAGGTATAGAATAATGCAGTACAATAGAAAATTAAAATAAAATATTTCTCTTTATCAGTAGACAAACATTGCTTGGTAAAAAATAGTGATGATTTAGAGTTTATTTCTCATAATGTGCATAGCCTTTAAAACCAACATGGTCAATAAAGTCCTTGATGGAGCCTCTAGGAGAACCGATTAGCGATAAAGAATTCAAACATTTGTTAAAGCTTGCACGTTTAAATATATCAAAAGAGAAGGAAGTTCAATTAAAATCAGAAATAGATCAATTAACACAATTCACTGAACACATCAAATTACATGATTTTAAAGATGTTCAACCATTAACACATATTTGCTAACAAGATGTAGGGCTTTTACTTCGAGATGACAATAAAATAGGACAAGATAAAGTCAAAGGTCGAGAGTTACTATTAAAAGCAGCAAAGAAGAGTGGTAACTTTTATGTTGTCAAAGGGTCCATGCCAAATTCAGAATAATAATAATAATAAAAAATGTCTATCTAAGAAGGAACACTACCAGCATTTCTCTTTTCATCTAATTCCTTCTTTGTTTGTTCTTCCATCTTTCTAATATCTTCAATTGTTAAACCAAACCATCTATCTGTCCAACAGAATAATTGTCTATTCCATCATCATTAGCCTCTAATGTGTACTCTATTATAAATATTTTACCTGTGGAAAGTGGTGAATAAATTTTTAATAGAGTTTGCAATAAACTTTTCTACTTTTCCTTGTATTCCAAACCATTTGAATTCGATATAAACAAGTTTATAACAAGTCATAACAGGTTCGCATTTTTGCTTCCATAAAGGATCTGTCAATGGTCCACGTCCTGTCTTTTCTGACTTAAAAAGCTTGGGATCTTCATCTTTTTTATAATCTTTGGATTCGATATGATCATTAGCGATATCGATAATATGTACATTACGCTTCTTGAGATCCTCGTCGGATATCTTAAGCGCATTCTCTAATTCACCGCGAGATCCATCTACATGTAATGTCTCATAGACAATCGAAAAATTCTTTCCCATCCAACGATTCTATGTTATCTCTTAGTAAAAAACATCACATGTAAGCCATAATGTAATTTTTACCGTTAAAACTACAAAGTAACGAAGTAGACATGAGAACAGTCAGTAAAATCTAATCTAATCATCTCCCTTTTGCTCCTTTTTCGTTATCTCTTTATCACACAACCTCACTTCTTTCTCTTTTAAGTTCCGCCTTATCCCTTTAATTACGTCAATTTTGTTCACGGTTGCCAAGCATTTCATTTCCCCTCCTCCTTATTCTCCTTTTTAAACTACACTCCTTTAGCTTATTATGTAATTACCTGTTTTACAATAAGGATAGGCATTCCAGGCCTAAGAGATAAAATTGAATTAGATCATATAAACAATCTTATCAAATTTACCTCTTCATGAAGTTCAAGCGAACCAGCAGGAGCAATAGAGCTTACAATAGAAGGTACACGAGATTCTAAGCGATAAATTTTGTACGTATATTGTCCCTTTTCACCAGGCTTTTCATAAGGCTCGTTTTTAACTACTTCAACACCTTCACCTCCACCAGTAGAATTTTTAGATGCCATAGCAGTAGCATATAGTTGGGCTTTTTTTGATAGATTAGATGAAGTAAACAGATGGAGTTTCAGTTTATTTACCAACTTGGTATTCTTTTTCAGTACAGTTGTTAATAACACGGTATTCGTTAATAATCATTTTTTAAAAGGAGGAAAGAGAAAGAAAGATAATAATGGCTGGGATTCTTTTTTTAAAAATAAATTTTTTACCCAAAAAATAATGCGATTCACGTTTTTACTTGTTCAAAAAAAGTTGTTCATTTTTTTTTTGTTCTCAGCTATTGTTTAAATGAATAGCACAAAGTTTTGATTTTTTATTCAATTCTTTACAAAAGTTCAAATAAGTGAATTGCGAGCAACACTCGAAAGAAATACATGGAAGTATAAATGGGTATTAATAATTTTCATATTCCATACCATAAGCCAGAACTCTGCTGAAAGTATATGAATATATTTTGGTAATTGATAACAAAGTTTCACGGAGGAACATGATTGTATACACACTGCACATGCTATGAAGTAAAGGGGGAAAATAAACTTGATAGAATTACATTTGGCTTCATATTATATTATCAAATGAATTCAAAAGCTCTTTAATTTTTAAATAAATTTTATGATATCATATTTATTATATGCTCGTAGCGGAAGATAGACAACAGTCAGTAAGTTGCGGATATTTCACTAAAGATTAAAAGTCTTTACAGTATTTTAATTTAAAATGAGATGATTTAATAATTTTTTTTTTTATGGATGAAAATTTTAATGTTTATTAAAACTCATCAAAGAGTATAAGGATTAAGAGCGATACAAGCGTATTAAACAATGATTTGTCGCGAAAATACAAAAGAAATTAGCATAGAGAATTGTAAGCAGATAGTTTCAATAGCTCCTTCTGGATTTGATTGAGGACAATCTCATCCACGACAGGAGTCTGTGAGATGATTTAATAAAATAAGTTAGACGGCTTAAAAGATAAAAGAGATGAACGCCAAATTTTTTTTGAGACAAGTGAGCAAAACAAATTAGACTATGCAGGTTCTTTTTGTAGACACATGTTCAAAAAAATGTTGACGAGCAACCGCTTATATTATTGTTCAAAGACTTACACTGTATCTGGGATTAATGCAGCGGTAACTACAAAAGATTGTTTGGTCTTTTTGTCGGTCGACTAGTGCTAGCTGATGATGATGATATATTCTTTCTTTTAGAGTTGGTGGAGAGAGATTTTTTCGATCTGCAGAAACGTTCTGGTCTTTCACCATTTGTACGCAGGCTAAAAAGGATATGTCTAAAGTTTAATGTAGCAGCCATATCACAATTCCAAAGACGACGAAGAGGAATTTTAGCAGTAGTTTCTACTGTACTGGTCATAACCTTTAAACATTGTTGGTTTTTGCATCTGAGTAAATATTATGAAAGCTTTTTTTTTTTTTTTTTTTTTTTTTTTTTTTTTTTTACTTGTATATAAAAAGCACTTACCTTAAAAGGCCATGACGATCTACAACGGGATGCTTTTCTCTTTGATATGGTCTAGGGTTCTGTGCTTTTTTAAACGTTTCAGGTTCACCGTTCTGGCAAGAAGGGCACAAACTAGAAGTTCGGAACTCGTCAAGGAGGTACACCTGGAAGCCTTCTTTGGCTAGCATTCTTCTCATTCCGACGCCTCTAATAGGTTCATGATACTTTACATTTCCTGCCGACCAGTTACCAAGTATTAAAATAGAATCATCCCAAAATTTCTCTCTAAGCTTCTGGCTACCCTTTGTGTGCTTGTTGCTGATTGATGAAGCTTGAGAACTTCATATTTCTAAAGGGTAAGAAACCATCGGCACACTGATCTTCTGCTGCAGGGCGATCTTCATTTAAATAGTACGCTTTCATGACTGGAATTACTTTGGCTCTTTCTTGAAGATACTCGACAAACTTGTCTTTGTTGACAGTTGAAGATTTGAAATGCGACAGGGAAAGCTCGGCTACAATCACTTCGTCTCTCTTCAAGTTGTTCCTGAGCTTCCTGAATTTTCTGGATTTAGTTTCGACTGCTTTTTGGTAGCTTGTATATCGGTAAATCATTTTATTTTCAACAGTTCTCTTTTCATGCATACAGCAAAGCAAGTCTCGACGGCCAGGATCAATTAATACACATTTGCCAACACCAGCCAACAAATCTTCTTTTCCCAACTTCTCAATGTACTGGAATTCGTCTGCTTCAGTAGAATTTGGCTTTCCGCAACTGTTGCCACCTTTCTTCTTCGTATCGTAGTTTTGCTTTAATACTGACACACCTACGCCATTTGTGTATATCGTACCTCTAAACTTCATGATCTTTCTTTCTCCTTGTGGTTTCATCGCCTCTGGTGTAACATCAAGAACGGCTCCCCATACTACTTCTTTATCCAAGTGGCTGACGATGGAATTCTTCAAGATTTGAGTATTTAAAATATACGTATCAATCGTCATGTACGATGGTATGAAACCTTTTCTAAATGGAAAGCAACTGAACGATTTGTTTTGAAGCGCTTTGCACACGCTTGATAGTCTACAGTACACTTTTATGTGCTTGAGAGGGTTAGCTTTACAGTCGTAGTAAATTGAGCCTTTCGCAAATTGATAATCCGTCGAATATGAGTCAAAAAAGATTACGGATTTTATCTAAATCATTTGAGGAGAAAAGCTCTCTAGGCATATCTTCAATGTTTCTTGACGATATAGCCAACTTGACCTTGCTTATCTGCTCTATTATTGTCTTTATAGTTGCCGCAATCTCCTTCTCTGTTCCCCGTTTTCCTTCATCTCGCTTTTCAGCGCCTTGATTCTTTCGTTCTTCTTTAAGAACAAGTTAAGAAACATTCGAACTTTGTTTCCGAATTGAACCTTGATCCCATTCAGATAAGCAGTGACGACCTTTACCACTTCATAAGAGGCTATCTGATTAGCATACTTCATATTAACTGGCTCGTACGAACAGCACTGAAAGTACTGGTATCGATGGTTGAGTACTAGTCCTTTGTAAGTTCTTGATTTTGTCGAAGCTTTCTGTTTGTCTGGCTTGTAGTTATTGAGGAGTGACAAAAAGTCTTCTTTAAAAAAAGTCAACATTAATAAAATTCTCCAAGGGAAACGCAGGGTTATTTTCCAGTTCATGAATAAAAATGTACTTCAAAAAGGAGAATGTATGTGACACAAGGGTATGAACACTAGCTACAAGCGTCTTGAGTAGCGGAATATATTGTGGCTCCCATCCAATACCAACCATTGAACTTTTAACTGTTATGATCTTTAGAGGCAGTTCCATAAAGAAAAGATAAACTGACAGGATTTTTATTATTGTTGTCATTTATGCTATCATTATCTTTTGACAACATATTGTCACTGATAGAGTGGAGTTAGAACAATGAAACAATTCTACCTATAAGCTTATACTATATGATATGATGAATAATGAACAAATAGTCCAGTACTTTATAACATAATGTCTTGATGATTGAATTATAAACTCTGTTCCTCTTAGACATTATGAAGAAAGTGCTTACACTGTTGTCATTTCAGATACAATACTACAAAGCTAATGATATGTGTGCATACAGCCAATTGCTCAATTACATTGTACTCCACAGTAAAAGGTGGAGAATGACAGTATGATAAAAAAAATCGTATACAAAAGAAACCTGCATTATCTAATTTGTTTTGTTCACTTGTCTCAAAAAAATTTAGTGTTCGTCTCTTTTAAAGTGTCTAATTTATTTTATTAAATCGTCTCATATTAGATTAAAATTGTATAAAATTTGACAGCAATTGTATCACGTGGGTAAACTTAATTATTAACTAATAACAACAAACTAAGATCCATTGCAAAATAATGTTAATAAGAAAAGCTGTTAAAATGCTACCTCAAAGTCAAATTAAACATTTTAATAGCTTTTATAGATGTTTGAATACCTTCAACAGTTAATTGTCCTGTATGATTTTATTGGGTTTAAATACTTTTTAGTTGAATGTTCCTGATATTTAAGACTAAACTTGTACTTTGCTTTTCATCATGAATAAATTTTATTAAATTGAAAATAACCGTTAAATAAAGAATTCATCTTTTTTTTAAAAGTGTTATACATGTATCTACATGCTCCCAAAAAATAAATTTATTATTACACACAATCTAACAAAATTCACTATTTCTTCTTTTTATGTTTTAAGCATTTCCAACATTGAGAAGCAAGTTGGAGCCTTGCTTGTTATTAGGTAAATAAGTAACATTACTAGCTTGAGATAATGTTTGTGCAATTTCCTTTGAAGCTTCAATCTTTCTAAAGGCAATGAATCCATCGCCAGCCTTAGAAAGAGCAGAGGAAATCATCTCAGCAGCTTGAGAGTCACCTTCGGCACGAATGATGGCTGCTTGCTTTTCTTGTTCTGCGCGTTCAACAATGAATTTAGCACGCTCAGCTTCTTGTTGAGCAATTTGCTTTTGTTCAACGGCGTTAGTGAACTCTCTACCAAATGTCATGTGCGTCTACCAAGCTTTTGTTAGTTTTCATATTTGTAAAATATTCCTATACAACTCACAATAGACACATCTTCCAATGCAATGTTGAATTCTCTAGCACGCTTATATAGTTCTTCACGAATCTTTGCAGAAACAACTTCACGTTGAGTGATCAATTCAGAAGCATCAAACTGCGCAACAATAGACTTCAACACTTCATTACCAATAGAGGGCAGAACTCTTTCATCATAATCTTCACCCAAGTTTTGATAGATAGTTGACAAATTCTTGAGTTCTGGACGGTGTAATACACGAAGCGTCAAAGAAACCATTTGCATATCTTTGGAACCTGTGGTTGTAGAAATGTTGCGAGGCTTCGTACGGACATCAAACAAAACGGCACGTTGAAGCCATGGAACTAAAAAGTGAGTGCCTTCACCTACTGAAGTTTGTTTGACACCTTGAATACGGTCGAAAATAACGGCACGATAACCACCCTGGACTGAAAAAAAATGTCAAAAAAAGTTTAATTAAACGCTTTACTTCTTACCATCATACATGGCTGACTGAACCCCACCAACAAGAAGGCCTGCAGGGATAGCAAGTTTAGCAATCTTTTCAAGAACGGCAGCCATTATTGAAGCTTTTTTTATAAAGAAAAAAAATAGTTGAAGCATCCCCCCTCCTACATGTTCAAGAATTGTGACTTTGGCTGAGTATGAAAAACGGTATAGGATTTATTTAATGAAAGTTTGAACTTGAAGCCAAAATCATGATTGTACAGGCAAAAATAGCCAAGATACCAGCCATAACGTAACTCCCCCAACCTGCTTCCACATGAGTGGCTTGTTGTATTAACAAGTTTTGATTTTTAAAATATTTTCCTAAACCAACAAAAAAGCAACCTAATCCTACGGCAATAAATATGTAACCAATGGGCCGCTCCGGATTATTATGATCTTGATTACTTTCATTAGAAGAGGAACTTGGAAGTCGAAATTGTAATAGAATAGTAAAACCTATGCATATAAATTTGGTTTTTACTTCCTATTTCATAGTTTTCTTTTCTGTCAAACCTAAGATGACAAGTGTACAAGAAAGACGAAACCAAGTCAGCCAATTTCGTTCATTAGCAAGCATGTCTCTTGCCATACTAACATTATTGCTGGTAATGATAGAATAGTCAAACACATCTTCAGCAAGCGTTGAACTAAATACTTGGTCTTTCTTTGCAAACTCTAGTGGTTGAACAGCAGCAGTTGAAGGTCCTGCCTCGCGATTCATAAAAAAAAAATGCAGAGCGGCAAGAAAAAAAAACTTTTTTAGTGCTTTTTTCTCGTTTATAAACATGTCAAGTGATCCTGTTATTGTAGATTGTGATGGAAAAAATTGTGAAATATGCCACTCGACCGATTGGAAATATACTTGTCCGCGTTGTTTAATCCATACATGCTCAGTATCTTGCGTAAAAAAGCACAAGTTGGAAACACAATGTTCAGGCGAAAGAGATAAAACAAGTTATGTTCCTTTAAAAGAATATAACGAGTCAAATATGATGAGTGGTAAACAATATGAATATGCTATATATATAGCTTACTAAAGAAGAGAATATAAGAATAGATTATACTTATCTAGAGGATGTTTCAAGACAATCAGATAATATGAGTCGTACTAATCGTGATTTCATATCAAGCTATACAAAGAATAAGCTTAAAACACTCAACAGACAAGCTAATTATTTGGGTATAAAACACTTTTCACTTCCTATTGGCATGACAAGACATCAGCAAAATCAAAGTAATTATAATTCAAAGTAATGTAAACTTAACCTTATTTATGATTGTAGAACTAATGTACTCATATGTAGATCAAGGCAGATCTATTGGTCAATTGAATCAATCTATTATTGCGATAACGAGAAACATCAATACTTGGAACATGGGTTAGTAGTGCAAGTTATTACAACAATACTTAATAACGTTGTCATTAGATTTCCAGGTAATAGAACTTGCAAGGATTTTTTTCAAAACATACTTTTTTTTGATACGCCACGTGGAAAAGATTCTTACAGTATAATACGACATCAGTTAAAATATTTTATTGATGCTGGATTACACCAATTTAAAGTAGCTCTTAAAAAAGAAAAAGCACCAAAAGGGCATTTTGTTGATATTACAGATGTGATGGACATGTCCTTTTTAGATATATTAAGAGGTGAAGTCATTGTGGAATATCCTACTCTTCATATTTGGTTAAAAAGCGATCCACAACCTACTGATATCCTATTATTGGAAGAGAAACGGGTGCTCGTAAGACCCTTAAAACGATCACGACAAGAAGATGATAATATAAAAGAAGAAGGAGAAAAGAAGCAAAAATTGAGCATTGAAGAAGATGATCATATTACAGAAGATGACCAAGATGAAAATGATAATAGAGTAAAAGAAAAGGATGAAAATGAATTGGAAGTAAAGGATGAAGATGAAATAGAAGCAAAAGAGGAATATAAAGTTAACGAAACAAAAAAGGAAGGACTGAGTGCATAAAGGGAAGAATGACAATAATAAAATAATGAAATGTAATTGATGTGTTTATGTACGTAAATCTGTATATTCAAGGCCTATTTTTATAATTTTTTATAGTATTAAAGCTTAGCTTAAGCATTGACAATCACTCTTTATGACCAACAAAACAATATTACAAATATTCTTTCATTACTATTTTGCATGTAAATGTAGAGCAGCTTGGTCTTGGCTGTGTTTCTGTAACAGAAAGTGATGCTGGGCATCTGTTAATAGCAACATTGCTATACAAGATGCAATACAGATTTTGTTATGTTCTGGCAAAGTAATTTAAAGATAGCAATAAAACCAAAAGAATACTTTTTGAGACTGAACTTTATTTAAGACAACCTTAATTGTTAAAAAGAAACCATTACAAAGTCTACTATTTATATTCTTCTATCAGTTGGCGGGTAAATGAGTAGTTATGAGCGTAGATCCAATCATTGACACGTTTGATTGAAGAATGATCACTGAATCGATTATGAAAATTTTTAATTCGTTGTTTTTATAGATCTTATTGTTCTTTAACTGATCTGGGAGAATTATCCCATCTTCATTGAGAGGAAAGATATATTTATATGAAATGCCTCCAGTCAGATCAAAGTTGACTAGGTACCTGATCCATTACTATTCATTTACAGAAATGATGAATAGTAAAGATCATGACTTATTTAGTGTTCATGTTTACTTTATAGAATGAATCTAATAGTGATAGTTTTATATAAAATGAAGAAGAATATATTTTATTTAATAAAGATTTAAATTATTATCTTTTATCAATTTTAATATACTTCTTTTAGTTGTGATTATTCAATGTCCGTTATGATCAGACTCTGTTCTACAACACTCACCTTATCAAACAGACATTGGAGCACACCAAGTAGAGCAGGAGAGACGTAGGTTTCGAGAGCACGCCAGATGATTGCTCGATCAACAGTGTCATAAGCAGACTTGATGTCCAAGAACGCAAAAACAGGAGGTTCACCATGATGATCGATAGCATGCTGTCTACAGAGCTCTGTTGTAAACATAGTTATTTTCTATAAGATATCAGTTGTATTAAAATAAATAACGATACACAAAAGATTAAACTATGATTGAACAATTCCACACGTTTTCCAAATTTAGAACAATAAGATCAGTATTTGTCATCCTAGCGAGTCTAATCAATTGTCAACCCTAAAAGTAATTAGATCAAAGTTAATTGACTGGTTATTATTTCTATTGTTCAACTCCAGATGCATATATTAGAACATCGACAAGCTTTAGCTTAATCATTGGTTCTTCAGCACGACATCGTTGCCGAGTCTATATCTTTTATATCTACGCTCACAAAGAATATAAATAGATGCCAACTTTTTATCCATTAAACGGGGCTCTTTTGCAATATAAAGAAATCTGCAATAAAGAAGGATTTTAATTTTATATTGCTGCTATTGTTTTTTTGTTTAATTTTTTATTTAATCTTGCGATTAAAACAAGCTCATTCAGACAGAGGGCTTGATCCAGAGCACTACGACTATGACGGAAGCCGCCTTGGACTGGGTCGAGTGGTGGAGCCGTGTCTTCAATAGTTGTCTGCAAGCACAGTTCAAAGAGCTTTCGTAATACCGATGTCAGGCTGATCGGTCGATAGTTTGCTGGTAGCAGAGGTGTCGTATTTACCCCATTAAATACTTATTATTCGTATGAGATTACTCAAATCTTATATAAAAAATAACAAGTACTGAATACATAATATTATATATTACATATTCTCTAAGACTCATTTACAATATTAACCATATACAATATTTATATTATTCAAGTTCAATATTAAAATTGACCTTGAACTCACTTCGGTCCCTGAATAATTTTATTTCCTATATAAAGGCGTAGTTTGATTAAATGAGTTCTCTCTCTCGTCTTGAAATCTAATAAAGAGGTTACATAGAGACTCATTCACTAGTTTTCAAGCACTATCTCCCTTTTTATTCTCAAATTTATTATCTGCAAATATCTCAAGAGGATCACCCTTCTTGTAGATGGGAACCACTTGAGCAGTGCACCACGCAGCAGGGACAGCAGACCATATCCAGCAGAGACGAAAGAGCAGGGTCAAGACAGGAACCAGATCATCAACAATCGGTAGTAGCATCTCTGTTCGTAAGTGGTCACAACCAGGAGCCTTGCGACGTGAGAGACGTTTGAGAAGTGCAGTGCGCACCGTCTCGGTATCCACTGGACACGGATCATCTTCAGGACAATGAGGACCAGAGGGAATTGGTGGTGCATTGTACCTAGTCGGCGGTAGAGACGAGCCAGAGAATACTTGTTGCAAGTGGTTAGCCATGGTTGTAGCTGCAACAGTGGGGCCTTCCGGATGAGAGTAGGATGGAGACAGTGTGCGGTTTCGCCTAATCCTCTTGATAGTGGCAGTGGTATCAGACAGCGGGCCAGAAGACAGAGTTTCGCAAAACTGCTTCCAAGTAGCACGGCGACGACAGTACAGAGCACTCTTGAACCGTTTGGCAGCGACTTCGTATTCTTGCCATCGAAGTACTTTGTTGATACCAGCAGCTCGCTTCCACTTGCGACGGGTTTGCTCACGACGGTCAAATAGCGTTTGGAGATCATCAGTCCAGAACCAGACATTGCCAGAACCACGAGGCTTCCTTTGGCCAACAGAGTCATCCAGACAAGAGTGAATGATGGTGGTCAGCTCTTTGGCAAGGACATCCATATCGGGTGCTATGATGTTGGTAAGTGATGCATATGTTGTCAAGCATTCACGAAACGGTTGGATACGGTCCCGGAAGAGGCCAACATAGAGGCAGTCAGGTTCGGTCAGCCTACTCAGATTCCACAAACGACGAGGGTGAGCAGGTGGAGGTGGTTGAGGAGGCAGGGCACATGATAACAACACAGGATGGTGATCGGAACCAAGAGACAGTTCTTCGTGTACTAGCATCATGGGATTCACCAGTTGTTGTGAACTGAGAAACAAGTCGATGACACTTGTTTTGTTCACAAAAATAAGAATGGAGATTTCAATAGGACCCAAAATTATATCTGATTTTATTTAATAATATATGTCCAGAGTTTATATACTTTTCACAGTGTAGATATTAATATATGTACTATGCGGATGGCGAAATGCCCACAGCCTTATGCAGATGGCTAAATGTTATATTCTATTATGCAGATCCTTATATAATTTAATATAAGCACTTGCTCCTCATTCACCAGTCTATTTTGGTAGATATACATACAGTAGGTCAAAAAACTGCTGCAAGGAATTGCAAAATTCCGGTTTTACAGCTGGTTTTCCATGGGTACTGCACCAAACTATCCCAAATTTTGACTGTTTGTACCTCAATGGAAAGTGCATTTATTCGTCGATTATCGGATATGGGCAATGGTTATTGGTGGAATTTGAGATCGCTAAAGGTAGTATTATGAACATCCGACATTTTTTACTTGTTCAGATATGTTTGAAATGACGAATTTTAATACGACCCAACCGGTTGCTATCATAATTTTTCACATTCTTGACATGATTAGAATGTTGCCAGTATATAAAAGCGCTTACAATTCCTTTATTTTAAATTTTATATTTCCTTACTTAAATTATTTCTCTTTTTTACCTTATTACCAATCGCATGCCTAAACGACTGCCAGAAGGAAAAGTAGACGATCTCAAGCAAGCATTAACTGGATCCACATCAACGTACGATATTGCTAAAGAAATTGGAGTACATGAATCAACTGTCAGTAGATACTCTAGACGGTTGTTTCCAAATAGGACAAAAAGCATAGGTGGTAGACCTACAGTAGTCTCCAAAGTGACGAAGCGGTTAATAAAAAGAAAAGTCATTGAAGGGGTTTTAAAGACTGCCAAAGAGGTACACCGGGAGCTGGTTCAACTTGGCTACGATATCTCATACCAGTCAGCAATTAACGTACTGAAATCAATGGAGTTCCATTCTTCAATAAAAAAAAAGAAGCCGTTTTTGACAAAAGCTCATATGCAGCATCGATTAGAATGGGCCAAGAAGCATCAGGATTGGACAGTAGAAGAATGGCGAAAAGTCGTCTTTTCTGATGAAACCAAGATCAACGTATGGGGCTCTGATGGCTGTAAGTATTATTGGAAAAGACCAAATGATCCTCTTCAACCGCATCATCTAGAACTTACAGTCAAGCATGGAGCAGGCAAATTGATGATGTGGGGCTGTATAACTTCTGAAGGACCAGGATATGCTTGTCAAATTTACGATGGGAACATGAACGCGAATGTTTATCAGCATATATTGGACACTACGCTTCGTGATACTATGCAATACTACAATTTCAACTGGTCTAACGTTTACTTTCAGCATGATAATGATCCAAAGCACAAGGCAAAATCTACAATAGACTGGTTAGATAATCATCAAGTGCGGTATATTAGCGATTGGCCAGCTCAGAGTCCGGACTTAAATCCAATAGAACACGTATGGCATCAATTGAAGTTGAAGCTCAGCTGTTACGAACGTAGAGCAAAGAATACGGATGAGCTTTGGGAACGAGTGGAAAAAGTATGGAATGGCTTTGACAAAGATCTTTGCCAAAGGTATATCGATAGCATGCCGGCAAGAATTCAAGAGGTTATTAATAAAAAAGGAGGGTCAACTAAATATTAATAAATAAATTCATTCCGTCCAAATTTTCGTTTTTCCAAATTTTCAAATTGCGCATCTCATACTTCCTTCAATACTTATCCAATAGGGCTTAAACTCTTTCGGATTTCTCAAGACATGTAGAAGATTTACTATGTGGGAACAGAGGCAGTTTGTGCCATTGTAACAGGATGTGCGCTACAAAAACCAAGAAAAATGGATTCCTTGCAGCAGTTTTTTGACCTACTGTACATATTAATAAAACTACATTTCCATATACTCACACTATCAATCGTTAATAATGCTTGATTGCTATACAATGATTATCTTTGGAGCACAACAACACGGGTGATTGGCACTTCAGGCCACGATGGATAAATCATAATATCTACAGCTATAGCGGAGCTAGAATAACAATCCAAAAATAGAAACTAAGGTTATAAGGCAAGCAGAATCGAATGGCGCTGTTTAATTTTTGAAGTTCCGAATATTTCCCGATTTAGTCTAGAATAATGGGGCGTTTCTTATGTGAAGCACCTTTGTTCCCAGTTAGTTTTATATCATTTGGTACATCGGTAATTTTCAAAAATAGTAAGCACCATATAATATTTTTAAACATGTTTAACGGTCTTCCACTGCACATAATTGCTATATATAGAACAATATATTTGACAGAATATAATCAGATATTTCGAGTTTACGTCAATATATTTACAAATTTCATAAAATATATACTTCGTGTATTTTGCTCTAAATGTTAAGATATGTATGTGGAATACCGTGTTACTTTTGGTGACGCGCCGCTTCATTGTTCTTTCTACGATGATACACAAACATAACACCTTTCTATTGGACCTTACATGCTTGCGTTTTTCTTTGATACTACTCCTTTATTGGTTTATTGCCTTTAGTAATACTTCCTTATACGTCTATTTCTCTTGAATGTTACTTCTTCACTGGCTTATTGCCTTTTCGCAATACTTTCTTATTGGCTTATTATGATTATATATAACTCTGGATGGTTTATAGTAGGAAATAAAATAGGCTTAAAATACGGTATTATTGGTTAAAAATTTAGTTTTATTCGTTTATTTTGGGGCTTTATCGTCATATTGATTATATATTATTGGTTCATTTGTTTATTAAAAATGATACAAAAAGGCGGGAAAAGGAACAAGGGATCGATGGGAATAATGAAACAACACCTTTAAACGGTAGATACCAAAAATTTTTTTTTTCAAAATTGCACTTAC
>NW_027137857.1:0-30789 GCF_000149305.1 Rhizopus delemar RA 99-880 | reverse complement strand
ACTCATTCATTTGGTAACAACACTCATTACTTTGCATTTGTCAATTGGTACAGCCATGCGACCCAACATTTTCCCACTTTTGATGGTACTGGCATCCAAGTGTGGAAGAATCAGTATAAACCAGTGTCAAGGCTTAGCATACTTCCGATTCATCGCATTTATAATCCTGTTGCTGTCAAGCCATATATCGACAATAATATTCTCACTCTCTCTCTTCCAAGAAAAATTTATACAGTGGGTCAAAAAACTGCACCAACGCAACCCAGTTTTTCTGAAATACAAGTATAGCTCTGTCAGTTTAACAGTAAACATTACGAAACTTGGAACAAAAAGAGTTACTACTGTTACTATTTATTAACGCAAGTTTCCAAGTCCGATGCGGAGTACTGATCTAAAGAGCACTCAGTAAAAAGAGGAGGTCGGTTGGTGCAGTTTTTTGACTTTTAAAATGACAAGGTATTTGATATCATATGTCCGGACTGAGACTATTCCGGCAGATTTAATCTAATCTTTCTTATACCTAGTCACACTGGGGACCTTCAAATAAAGTTTTTGTAATTGTTTTCTGTTTTTTTTTTCATGCTTTACCCAAACCCATTGTACATCGTCAGTATCTATCCATCATTAGAAATGCCCAAAAAGCTTCCATCCGATATTCAAAACAGTATCAAAGCATTATTAGAGAACAGTGCTGATCCTTCAGTCATTGAGAAACGGGTTGGAGTGCATAGAAATACCGTCAATAGGTATGCAAATAAGTGGATGCACGATTGAATACGTAAAAGAGGAGGTAGACCGAGCATTGTGGCAGAGTCAACACGCCGATACATCAAGAGATAAGTGCTCACAGGTTGTTTGAGGACTGCCAAGGACGTGCAAATGAAGTTGGAGGAGCTGGGGCGCCCTATGTCGTATCAATCGGTAATTAATGTCTTACATTCAGTTGAAATTTATGCTGAGATCAAAAAGAAAAAGCCATTATTGACTGAAAAGCACAAAAAGGCTCGATCAGCATGGGCGAAAAAGCATCAATATTGGACAGTACATGATTGACGACGTGTCATCTTTTCTGATGAGACGAAAATCAACGTTTGGGGCTCTGATGGCTGCAAGTATTATTGGAAAAGTGTTGTATAATGGTTTAAATAATAAAGGAAAAGGTAAAAACAAAGATCAAGAAACAGTTTGGGTACTTTTTGAGACTGATCTTTATTTCAGTTTAAGTTAAAGTAAAAATTATTCTAATTGAAGGTAGGTATTTATATCTTATTGAGTGAGTGGCTTGATATCTTCTATTGTTATCGTTCTTCTAATATTCAGGTACTTTAGCAAGTGTTATCTATAATTATGATTATGAAAACTTTTCATTTGCTCTTTTGTATGTCTGTCATAGATTATCTTTTATTCTGGGAATTCCTCACTGAATTGAATAACGTTATTTTACGCGTTATTTCAATTATGTGAAAGATTAGCAATATTCCTGACATTGGATTGGATTTGGTTATTTTAGTTGATACTTCTTCTTATCAAAGAACTCTCATGAATACAATACATATTCTAAAAGAACATGTTTAATTGGAATTGATTGTATGATCTTATTTAAATAAACTTATATTTTATTTTATTTTAATTATGATCTTGTATTAAGACTTATATTTATTAATGTCAACTACAATCAGTTACTGTTCTACAACAAAAAGAAAATGTGATCGTTTACAGCCTCACCATATCGACGTTACTGTGAAGCGTGGAGGCGGTGGTCTCATGTTATGGGCTTGTATAACCAGCGAAGGGCCTGGATACGCATGTCAGATTTATAATGGTACCATGAATTCAGAGGTATACCAAGAAATCCTTGGTACAAGTCTACAAGACACTATGGAGTACTATGGTCTTAACTGGAAAATGTCGGTATTTTAGCATGACAATGATCCTAAACATCGATGAAAGTCTACGACACAATTGATGAAGGATAGTGGCATGATTTATATCGACAATTAGCCATCACAAAGTCGAGACCTTAATCCTATTGAGCATATATGGCATCATTTGAAGTTAAAGCTGAGCATGTATGATAATAGGGCGACCAGCATCCATGAACTGTGGCAAAGAGTCGAAAATGAATGGAATTCGTTTACTAAGGATTAATGCATCAAATATATAGACAGCATGTCCGACAGAATGCAAGCAGTCCTAGCAAAGAAGGGTGGATCCACTAATATTAAAAAAGTCAAAAAACTGCACCAACCGACCTCCTCTTTTTGCTGAGTACTCTTTAGATCAATACTCCGCATCGGACTTGGAAACTTGCGTTAATAAATAGTAACAGTATTAACTCTTTTTGCTCCAAGTTTCGTAATGTTTACTGTTAAACTGACAGAGCTATACTTGTATTTCAGAAAAACTGAGTTGCGTTGGTGCAGTTTTTTGACCCACTGTATGTAACAATTATGCAAAACTATTCAATCATTTATCATTACAGTAAGGGACAAAATCAGTCCGTTTTTTGGTTTTTTCGCAATGCCTCTCCGAGAATTAATTTTAGAGCTCCGCTTTGCTGACACTAAATACGCATGTAGACTAGACAAAAATATTGGTGTAACCTAATTGCTTCTAGCTGCATTTCTTCTGTATTTATGGCGGAAAAAGTGATTTTCCGTGATTGCTGCTAACGCCCGATTTTGCATTAGGTCCCGTATCTCCAGAAACAGTCACTGGATTGACTTGAAATTTAGTTTGGTATGTCTTATGACGTCAGTGAACGCTTACGCGTTCTCATATTTTAGCTCATTTTATTGTTTTACATTTTTTCTTTTTTCCCATTTACCTCATCTCAGATTAGCCAAACACGCCATGACAGCAAAGAATGCCGACAAACATGTCCAAATTGAAAACATGATGAACCACTCCATTCCATGGGATGTAATTCAAAAGAAAGTAGGCTGTGGAAAGTCCATGATTCGAAGAATTTCAAGGAAAACCAAGATGCAGTCAAAAAATAGCGCGGGTAGACATCGTTTACTCACACCTAGGGAGGAAACCAAAGCAGCTAGAGATATAAGACTAGGCTTATCTAAAAGCGCAGCTGATGCCTCCTTTGGCGTTAAAAAACCAGATCGATCAGTCAATCCAAAAAAAATTACTCGTACTTTCAAACGCAAAGGTCTAAAATCCGCTAAAAAAAAGACGGCACTTCCACTTAGTAATGACAGGCAAAAGGCGCGATATGATTGGGCAAAGGCTCATAAAGACTGGTCCGAGACTGCTTGGGAACGCGTTGTCTTTTCTGATGAGACAAAGATCCAAAAAAGAGGGTCTAATGGTCTAGAATACGCTTGGAAAGAGGATAATGCACCTTATCGAGACCGTCACTACAAGAGGAAACATGCTTATGGAGGAGGCGGGATTATGCTTTGGAGTTGCATAACTATACATGGAGGGGGCTACATGTCCTGGCTACAAAGTAATGTAAATGGTGAGCTATACACGTCAGTACTTGAGGAGGAATACAAGGAAATATTGAAGTACTATGGCCTGCAAAGTAATGACATGATCTCTCAACAAGATAATGCAAGCATCCATTGTGCTTCAGCTCCTTCAAAATGGTTCCAAAAGAACAAGGTTAAGCTCCTGAGTTGGCCAGCATACTCTCCTGACCTTAACCCAATTGAAAATGCATGGGCCATGCTTAAAAAGAGGGAACAGATGACAAGACCGCCCCCTTCCGTGATTGAGGCTGACCAAGCATTTTTTGACCGGGTTTCGAAGCTTTGGTATGACCTAGCAACTCCAGAGTACTGTAGAAACCTTATTCACTCCATGCCCCGTCGAGTTCGGGACGTAATCTAGCGTAAGGGCCGTGATACCAAGTACTAATTAAAATTCAAAGAAATAAAAATCCGTTATTTTCAATATATCTTCTCATAACATGTCGGAAACTAAAAAATACCAGTCCCGACAAATATTATCAGATTTGTTGAAAAAAGAGGTAAATTTTTCGTCAGCAAAGCGGAGCTCTAGGTACAATTCCCGGCGTGACATTGCGAAAAAACCAAAAAACGGACTGATTTTGTCCCTTACTGTAACTCATACTTTGTAGCTATGGTTCCTTCATTACTAAATTTATGAAGACGTCGTCTGATTTAATGGGCTCTCTCGTCTGTCTTCACTCAAAAAAAAAATTCAAATAACTCATCAATTATCAAGTTTCAAGTTTTACTTTATTTTGAACTGCAATCGAGTACGCACCATCCCAAATATCACAACAATGATTAATTTCAGGTTAATGCATTCTTCTAGAGTATGCTTTATATTAATGATGGTTCTTTGTGCTGTAGTCGTAAGGTTAAAAAAAAATAAAGCAAAAAAAAAAAAAAAAAAACAATAAAAACAGCAACAAAAATAAAAAAACGCAGCAAAAAAAAACAGTAACAAAAAAAAACAATAGTAGCAATATAAGATTAAAATCCTTCTTTATTGCAGATTTCTTTATATTGCAAAAGAGCCCCGTTTTATGGATCAAAAGTTGGCATCTATTTATATTCTTTGTGAGCATAGCTATAAAGGATATAGGTTCGGTAACGATGTCGTGCTGAAGAACCAATGATTAAGCTAAAGCTTGTCGATGTTCTAATATATGCATTTGAAATTGAACAATAGAAATAATAACCAGTCAATTAACTTCGATCTAATTACTTTTGGGGTTGACAATTGATTAAACTCTCTAGGATGACAAATACTGATCTTATTGTTCTAAATTTGGAAAAGTGTAGAATTGTTTAATCATAATTTAATCTTTTGCGTATCTTTATTTATTATAATTCAGCTGGAGTCGTGTAGAAAATAACTATGCTTACAACACTTCGTTAAGTATCAACTAAAGCAATAATTTTTTTTTCCTATTGTTAGAAATCTAATCCAATGTCATGAGTTCTTCTGATCTCACATAGATGAAATAACGCTATTCAAATCAGTGAGGAATCCACAGAATAAAAGATAATCTATCACAAACATAAAAAAGAACAAATGAAAAGTTTTCATAATCATAATTAGAATAAAACTTGCTAAAGTATCTGAAGATTAGACGAACGCTTACAGTAGAAGATATCAAGCCATTCATTCAATAAGATATAAATATCTGACTTCAATTAGAATATTTTTAGTTTACATTAAACTGAAATATAAACCAGTCTCATGCAGGACTTACACTCTTTCCTTATTATTGTTCAGTCATTTTTTTCATTACACGACAACTGGGTATATGTTACGATTGTTATGTAAGATACTACGAAGGGCAATCTTTAATAGAATGAGCAATCAATGCAGAAATATCATCTGAGATTCTCAGGATATCTTAAGTGTAACTAGAAACAATATTCAGATTGCAGTCTACTTGTACAATTTCTTGTCCATCAGCAAAAGCACTTTTTTCACGCTTTAAGACGGATACCAAGCTGAGTTTCGATGTGATCACCTTGTAAATACCATCATTAAATGCGGAAACACTGTTTCTACCTATGGATAAGCTTGTCATATTGGTAGGACAAGAATTCGGCTTGTAATCCTTTCTGGTAGCATAATGTCCGTCCGACCAGGGGGTTTTTTCGTCTTTAAAAGCCTGTACCTCCTTGTGTGTTACGGTGAGAGATCTATGAGTACCGCCATTGGACTGGAAAAAATTATTTGCATCGATTGCGGTACTGCTTGCTGATGTTGTACAAATATTGGTAGAGTAATCCCTCCGCATCGTTTTTGTGGGGTCAGCTCAAAAGAGGTTTTTTCGTGTTGCAAGCGCCATATCTCTCTGAGTTTAAACGTGACTGCCTCGAAAGTAACACCATTCGATGCGGAAAAATTATTTGCATCGATTGCTATATTTGGCATCTAGGTAGGGCAAATACCCGGCCCGGAATCTCCTTGCATCGTATCTTTTCCTTCAGCCACCATGTCATATTATTTGACTGTGTGAAGTTAATATGAATAAAGCTTAATATAAAAATCTAATCAAAGTCTTTTATTGATCTGTGTTGGGAATAATGTTATAAATGATTCCAAGTTATGTCAACATACTATTCAGGATCATATCCGATTCCTTTTACTAAAATAAAGTGACTATAATCTTATGTATCCTTAACAAAAATATCCCTCCCGAAAATAGCGTCTACTTTATCATGCATATTTAACACCTCAAATTCATGAGCTACAGTTTGCCCTTTGTATCCGACATTTAATTTATCGGTCACACCCAATCGTTTAACAGTTTTTTCTTTATCTGCTAAGAGTAATGAACCATGAACTGGGATAATACGCAGTTTCAATTTATTAACAGCATTTTTACTTATGAAAGAAACATCTGCGCCTGTGTCGACGAGAGCTATTAATCTATGATCGTTCAATAAGAAAGGAGTGTGTAATGAGTAAGGGCTTTGAAGCATAGTAGGATGTGTCTCCTCTTTTGTTTTTAAACTATAGCAACGAACATTACCTTGCTTGTGCTTCTTTTTCTCCCGAATTTGTTTCAACGCTTTTTGAAACGGACTGATGATTTCATCATCATTTTAGAGGTCATTCATAACCTCATCCGCAGGATGTGTTTGCATGATCTCTGGTTCAGTAGTGGTCTGTTTCTCAACCTTCTCAATATTATGAACCGTTATACGTGAATCATTCGCATTATGAATTTTCTCTTCAAATGATCTACGCCTTTGGGAAAAATTACCAGTGTAGTTTTTGGGTGCATCTTTGCGTGCTCTAAAACCCGTATCTTTATTCAAGTAATGGTCACGACGTTTTTCCATTTCTCGACATTTGTGGCTAAATGAAAGATTTACCGTCCATCTCTTTGGAAGCCTATAGCGGCGCTAAAATTGAGCGTACAGACGTATGCTATACATCATTCGAAAGCCTGGGTCGTCTATTTTTAGACGATGTAACATTAATTTCCAAAAATGGTAATATGCGGGAAATAATTAGGAAAGAAAACAGGCGCTATAGGCCCTGATTTTTATAGTTATCAATGAAAAATTTCTTTATTTATTTTAAGCACTTCGGAGTTTTTTTACGGGCGTACTAGGTGCTGAGGTATCATTTTCATCAGATTCGCTATCGGAATCGTCATCTGAGATAAAAATAAATGGCTCTTCATCGCCCTGATCACCAGTGGCATCTTCAAAGACGGTTGTGAGCAACGATACCAATGGACCTTGGTCGGCAATGCCTGCTCTGGTGAACGACATTTGCGAAAAGCAAACACGCATTGCCTTCCAGTGATTGCCAGCATGTTTTCTTCGCTAGATGAATTCCACTAATTTCCATGGCATCATCGATGCTGTGCGATGACGGCTGGTCACTCCTCGTTTGATACCATTCCAAGTACCTAATAGCAGGTTGTTAGCATTGTTTAAGAATTCTATGATCTACACAAGTATGTACCTTCTATTGTGTTAGTGCAGGCACCTGTCTTTGGATCGCGAAATGCTTTGGAGTGATTGACCGTTTGAACAACTAAATTTCGGCTTGGATCGCTGTCAATCCCCTTATGGCCTTTCCAGCAGTCTACCATGACAAGTGAGCCTGTAAACAAGGGTTAGGTGCACTGATCATCAAGTATATACATATTTCAAATGTTACCATCCTTAGCAAAAGTATCGATTATGAGCTTTAAGGTATTTTGGTTGCGGTTAGGTACCGTCAGTAAGAACACCTTACGTTCGGGCGTGCGCTCTACACCTCCAACAACCCAAACACCGTCTACCCTCTTTCCCTTATTGTACTTTCTTTTACCAAATTTGCTCTCATCTATTTCAACAACAATTGACTGTCCATTACTGACAACCCCACCTAAGTATGACTAATTAATTACATACTCTGATATCAACAAAGCATCACGTACCAACTTGAACATCTTCAATTCGAAGATCTGCCTCCATTACTTGATAGATATCTTTGACAATGCTGCGGACAGTTGGCAGGCTAAGTCCAGTCATGGTAGATATTGTTCCGTTTGGAACTTGCAGCAGAAAGAGATACACTACTAACAGTGTTTGATGGATAATTGACTTGCGACCTTGAAAGAAGGATCCATCCAGGTAAGAAATACGGCTACGACCGCACGCATAGGTGGTTGAGCCGCATCGCCAAAAGAATCCATTCCTGCTGAACTGGTTCAAGCGCATTTCGGAGCCTTCCTTGCACTTGCGCGATGAAAAAAAGGCACCGTTCTCCTTCAAGTAACTTTTACCAGTTGCCTTTAGTTATTTTCCCTCCCACTTAAAAAATAAACTTATTTCAATGTACATTCAGCCGTCATAGTTCTTTCAGCGATGTATGCAAGAGTTGGCATGTTGTTAGCAGCGTTAGAAGACATTGGAGATTGATAAAATTGATAAAAAGATGAAGGAAAGAAAAAAAAACAGAAATAACAGGCCTTTTTATATTTTTTTTACATGTTTTGTTATCTGTCCGAAATCAGCCGATAGATAGGCAGCATCTCCGCAACGGGAATTCGTTTTACTGTAATTTTCTTTAATATATTGCTTGTTTGCGGGTTTAGGTTTTTAAGTATGTAAGTTTTGTCGATAGTGACCACCAGATCTTGTTAATAGTGGATCAAACTTGTTAGAATAGTGTCGTATTTACCTTAATAATTTTCTTAATGTCGTGTGAGATCACTCAAAAGATTCTTCAACTAATAATTTGACTGTATATCATATATAGCCCAAAGTGCTATATACGATAAACAGCCCACACAATTTATACCGTACTACCTCGGACCCTAAATCACAGTATTATATTCTAAGACGTAGTTTGTATTGAATGGGCTCGCTCTCTCGTCCTTACTCAATAAAGAGGTTCAAGAGACTCATCGATTTTTCGACTTATTTTATTACTTTTATTAATCGAGAGAAATAACACGCCTATTCCACATTTTTTTCGATGAATTCTGACGTCGAACCTAACCCACAACCGCCGCCAGCACGCTCATCTCCAGATGAAGTTGCCACCTCGTTGGACAAGATATCCATCTCATCCAGCGATAATATGATCCATCCAACAATCGAAGAAGACACTCCCATGACCGAAGCGTCTTCATCCAACAACAACGCTGAAACCCTCTCACCTGAGGATTTTATTAATAAACTTCGTAGTCAAAAAGCTGCCATGTTGAAAATTATTGACAGCATTAATGACCAAAATATTCAATTCGTAATGCAAAACAATTTCGAAGGATTGGAGTCCAATGATAAAAAGTTGGCCTTCGCTACAAAGTCCTTAGAACGTTTTGATAAGTTAATAGCTGATCAAGTGAATATTATTTCCCTTAATAGTGCGATGAAAGAGACTCCTGTCTCACGTCACATTAATAATAAGTATATTCCCAGCAAAGAACTTCCCAAGTTTAATGTCAACCCAACTACAAGTGCGATGTATCAACTCACTCAGCATTCGGGTAACAAAAATAATAACAATGCCACTAATGAGCCATCTTTAGAAATGTTCCTGAGAGAGTTCGAAAGAGCTTTCAGGGATCATAATGTCTCAATTCAAGATCATTGGTTATCAAACTTGGAAATCTGCTTTGAATCTTGCGACAATAATCTCCACTTCGATTGGTTTTGCCGCTATGTCAAAAAGCCTGTTGTTGAATTAAAAAGAAAAGTTACCTGGGATGATGCTAAGGCCCTTTTACAAGAAAAGTTTGACCTTGCCTCTCAAACCACACCTCAAGCATGGATGAAGCTACTCCTTAACTTCAAGCAAAGGCCTGATCAATCCTTCGCTGATGCTTTACATCACTTTCGTCTTTTTTCAATTGGTGCTAAGGTTTCATCCACTGAAGGCAATCTCCTCAATTCTCTTTTTGTATCAAGACTCTACACAACAAAGTTTCAAGATACTGTTATGGCTATAATTACTAACCATACAAAAAATTTACCTTCGACTGAGCCCGCACATCCAGGTCTTAGTATTCATGCTCCTTGTAATGCTCCCTCTCCATTAAATATGTCTTGGAACAACTTTGAAGCTATTTTAATGAAAAATATGGCCAATCTAGAAAGCTCTCTTCTGTATATCCAAAAGGAGATGCAGAGGGAACAAGTAAAGAAGCCAACTAATGATGATAGTGAAAATTATAAAAAAAGAAAATTAGCAGCTTTCTCACCACCCATCAATGAAAGAATTACTACTGTCAAGACTCTTCCTACCAGCAGTAACAACAACCACAGCAATAACAACAACAGAAAGCACACTGACTTTTATGAAAAAATTGCTGATCTCAAGCGTCGTGGTATCTGTACTTTTTGTGAATCTGCCAAATACACCACTGCTCATGCTGAAAATTGTGCTCAACGCAAACGCTATGATCAACGTAAATCGAACAATCAGCACAACAATAAACCTGTAAGTAGTAACTCTTTAAATAATACAGACAAAGCTATTGCTAGTCTTGAGTTAACGCTCGAGCCTAACACTGCCTGTCAAAACCTTAATAAGAGCGAGACTAATAATCTTCACCCTTCTACTATTTCTAGTCAAAATAATAATATCAGCTCTGGTTCTCCCTCTTGCGACTCTTCTTCTGAAGACGAATACGATAGAATTTATAAAGAATTTGACAGATCTTTGATCTCGCCCTATTTATTTGACCATTTTGACTTTGAGACCATTAATGACGTTAATATTTTTGCTCTGCGTAATAATCATGTTGGAGACATTGACAATCCATTTAATTCTGACAGTGTGTCTTTTTCACCTGTTACCCCAATAACTCTTAACGGTGTTAACGCTTACGGTATCATTGATACAGGTGCTAATATCTCTGTTATGAACAAAAAATTCGCTAATGATAATAATATTGAGTTCAACCCTGTTCCCGGTAATCTCATCCTTGCTAATGGTTCGACGATTCCGCGAATGCAAACAACTCATTTCGTCAATGTCGAGTACGATAATGTTGATCAAGTAATTCCGCATAGATTTGATGTCATTGATAATAGTATTCTTTCTTATGAAAATAAGATTTTAATTGGTATAGATCTTCTACCAAAGCTCTCTATCCACTTAATGAAAGTAGCCATTAAACACAAGAGTACTGAAAAGGAAATTGATGATTCTATCGTCGACAAAGCCTATGAGCCTAACATCTCTCGCGCTGGTACTGACAAAGAACAAAAAACGTTTGATCTGGCTATTAAATCTTATGTCGAAGCTAACAAAAAACTAAATAAGAACACGTTATGTAACATAGAGGACGCAGTTTTGCATTTACCTACTCCTGAAAACTATGTTGCTAATGTAAAACAATATCCCATTCCTTATTCGGTTCAACCTAAAGTGATGGAAATAATTAATAGTTGGCTCGATGACGGTATCATTGTCCCCGCAAAACCTTCTGCATGGAATTTACCAATGACCGTAACGTTTAAGAAAAACCTTGATGGCACTAAGACAGATAAAATTAGATTAGTTTTAGATCCTCGTATGTTAAATAAGGTTTTACCTGTGGATAATCATCAACTTCCACTAATTAATGACATTTTTAACTCAATGACTGATGCAGTTGTCTTTTCTACACTGGACCTTAAATCAGCGTTCAATCAGTTCCCTGTTTTTGGCCCTGATCAACACAAGGCTACATTTACTGCTCCTAATAATTTACAATACATGTACCGAGGTGCTCCTTTTGGCATTTCTACAATCAGTCAATTATTTTCTCGTATAATGTTAAATTTGTTTAAGGACTTGCCTTATGTGAAGTGCTTTGTGGACGATATCTGTGTTTTCAGCTCTTCCATACATGCGCATTTCCTTCATGTAAAGAAAGTTTTACAAATCCTCACAAATGCAAATTTAAGAGTTAATTTTGAAAAAGCTTACCTCGCAAAATCAGCAGTTTATCTTTTGGGTTATTGTATCTCCGCTGAAGGAAAGAAAATTGATACCCGTAAACTTTCGAACATTCATGAATGGCCGAGACCGACCACTCAGAAGCAAGTTCAAAGCTTCTTAGGATTTGTAAATTATTTTAGACAGCATACACCTAATGCTTCATTTTTAATGGCTCCTCTGGATGCTTTACGTTCTCATGATGAGAAAATTAATGGTCCCTTTATTTGGACTTCTACACACCAGATGCATTTTGACAGCATAAAACGTATCTTATCCTCCGAATTGATTTTATCACATCCGGATATGTCACATCCTTTTTGCATAGCCACTGATTCTTCAGATTTTGGCACTGGTTGTTGTTTATATCAAGAGTTTGAAGTGACTCAATCTAATGGCGAAACATCTAAAATCAAAAGATATATTGGTTTTATGTCTCATTCTCTATCAAGAAGTGAAAAACGTTACAGTGTCACAATGCGTGAATTGCTTGGTGTAGTTTATGCCTTAACCCAATTTCACAAATTTATATGGGGCACACGATTTACGTTATACACTGACCATAAAGCTTTATGCTATATTCATTCCCAAAAGAATGCCAATAGTATGCTTATTAAATGGCTTGACGTTATTCTTGACTATAATTTCAATGTGGTTCATGTTCGAGGATTAGATAATATCCTTCCCGATAAACTCTCTAGGTTATACCCGCCAAAGGAGCCGGTTGAACATGAACAAGATCTTAATGAAGGAAAAAGAATTGCTTCCTTTCGTGGTAATTACGCTACTTCCAATAATATTAATAATAAGAAAAGACATAGAGCTCATGTCAAACATAACGTTTCTATTAACGTTGTTTTAGTGGACCACAAGCCCACGACTTCAGATGCACTACCGTACGTCTACCCAGCCACACATAGTGACGACACTGTTAATTACAACAGGAATTTAGACATTTCTAGTAATTTCCATTCTTTTAACAAAAAATCTAATGACTCTAATGAGTATAATGACTTTAATCGGCTTCACGACAAAAACATCTTTTATGTTCAGTCTGCTCATTCAGTTTTCAAGGACTATTTCGTGCCCCCAGATTCTGAACATCGTGAGTTAATGACAGATGCCCACAACAAAGTTGGTCATTACGGTGCAGAGCAAATGGTTAAACGTCTTCACAATGAGGGTATTCATTGGCCAAATTTAATATCTGACTGTGTGAAGTTTGTCAGACAATGTAATGAATGCATGAAACATAATATCGAGAAAAAGGGATATCACCCTCTGCGTAGTATATACAGTTATTATCCTGGTGACCATTACGCTATCGACTTAGGTGGTCCTATGCATACCACTTCAATATCTAATAATAATTATTTTATGGTTATCATTGACGTTTGTACACGGTTCTGTATACTTCGTGCCCTGGCCGACAAAAAAGCAGATACAATTTTACGTGCACTGATCGATGCCTTTTGCATAATGGGGTTTCCTACAAAACTTCAAAGTGATAATGGGACTGAATTTAAGAATTCTCTCTCTAAAGATTTAGCTAATGCTATGGGTTATGATCATCGATTTATCACTCCTTTGCATCCTTCTGCTAATGGTTTAAGTGAACGCTTTGTTCAAACTGTTAAAAAATTACTCGCTAAATCTACGAATGGTGTTGGCAATGACTGGGATGCATTCCTTCCTTCCATTCAACTTGCAATGAATAACCGTATATCTAAACGCTTAAATTCTACACCTTTTTCTCTCATGTTTGCACGCAAAATGATTGAAACTTATGGCTTTAGATCTGATAAAGACAAGCTTAAGGAAGTCAAGGGTAAACCACCTATGTCGCATGAAGAATTAATGAAACGTATCGACTATATGACTGATATTGTTTTTCCTGCTATTGCTGCTAAAACGAAAGCTCAAGTTGAACTTGAACAAGCTAAATTTAACGATTCGCACCGATTAGCTGATTATGCACCTGGTTCTCATGTCATGGTTCGTATTCCAACTAAATCCGGTCAACTCGCTCCAGCTTATGAAGGGCCATTTACAGTTGTGCGAAAGAATCAAGGTAATGCCTATATCTTACGTGATGAAACTGGTGTCCTGATGCCTCGTTCTTATACCACTACTGAACTGAAATTAATTTCCAATGAAGAGATTATTGAACTTGATGATGAAGGCAATGAAATTCAAAGCTATGAAGTTGAAGCAGTTCTTAATCACCGAGGTCCTCCAAAAAACCGTGAGTACCTTGTACGTTGGAAAAACTACAGCAGTGAATGGGATGAATAGCTGACAGCTGATAAATTTAATGATCCAGACATTCTACGTAAATATTGGAAAAACATGGGACAAAAGTATGTTCCTCCTAAAACCGCTAAAATCACAAATTCTCCTTCTTCTTCTAAGGTACTAAAGACCAACCCATCTGGTACGATTAGCACTATGATGAAGTCTGTATCCCTAGATGATGACAATTCTAATTTGGCTGATGTCGCTGCACATTCAACCAACCCAAATTTTAAACGTTCATATCCTCACTCGATATCGCGCCAGTCTAAAAAAGCTCGTCGTGATAAACAACACAGACATTCCACACCAAATGTGCAAGTTGCTGCTACTCGTACCAGCAAGAGATTGCGAAATTCCTCTTCATAAAAAAAAAAAAAAAAAAAAAAGTGTTTTTCAAAACAAGTCACTTTTTTACCGTAATCTCACACTGGTGGGGGGCTATGTCGTATTTACCTTAATAATTTTCTTAATGTCGTGTGAGATCACTCAAAAGATTCTTCAACTAATAATTTGACTGTATATCATATATAGCCCAAAGTGCTATATACGATAAACAGCCCACACAATTTATACCGTACTACCTCGGACCCTAAATCACAGTATTATATTCTAAGACGTAGTTTGTATTGAATGGGCTCGCTCTCTCGTCCTTACTCAATAAAGAGGTTCAAGAGACTCATCGATTTTTCGACTTATTTTATTACTTTTATTAATCGAGAGAAATAACACGCCTATTCCACAAATAGGTTAAACTCTTGAGGTTTAGGAATAGCTTTACAATGAAGATTATTGACTTCAAGGGACTTCAGTATTTAAAATAGAACACAGACCAAAGGGTTTCAATTGAACGCTTGATGGATTTATTGTTTTATAAAATAAAGAAAATATAAAAAGAATATAAAATTCGAAAGTAAAGTGAAGTGAAGTAAAAATAGGGATAAGATATAAGGGTATTTATATGTTTTTGGTTTTTATAATTTTATGTTGTTTTTGGTTTTCAAGCAAAAGAGTTGATACTCCGTTTTCAAATAGGTTGTTACGCAAAAGTTCATTTTCTAACTGGCGTGGTACTAAAAAAAACTTGACTGTATATTGTAATGATTTGGTTTATAGTAGTTTCTCTGTTTGGGAGTGTTGAGTTAAGGTTTAAATAAACAGATTTGGGTGTAATTGATATAAGAGTTGCTTTTATATGAGTCAGATTTGGCTTGATTCGCTTGTTATAGTGACCACCAGATCTTATAAAGCAGATCAGACTGTTTTGATAAAGGTAAAATAAAAAAAAAAGATAAAAAGATAAATAAAAGGGGGTTTTATAATGAAGTATGATAGCTTCAAGGGACTTCTTGTTCTTGATGTTAAATAAAATAAGAGATAATTTGCCTCTTTAAAAGAATATTTATTTGATAAAAAGAAAAAGTAAAATAAGATGTGAAGTAAGTAAGAAGTTAATAAGAAGTGAAGTATTTTTGTGATTATTATTTGGAGTTATTTATACACTACCTCAAAAAATTGTTCATTTTGAACCGCCTTTTACACATTTCGTACTGAATCTGCTTCGCATAATCCCCAATCAGCGCTCAGCACAAACCATTATGAAACACTGCTTCTCAGCTATTTACTACACTGTAAGCATATCACGTGCTATGCGTAAATGCTGGAAAATATCCAATCAAAAATCAAAATCAAAATGAACAATTTTTTGGGTTTTTGTCGACATTTTTTATTTTATTAGCTAATAATTAATCTCACCGCCCTTTTCTTTTAAAACAAGTTGTAGTCTTTGCGGCATGCTGCATACGAACTGCTCGCAGTATTCCTTTGTAATTTCATTGTACCAAATATCTGCAACCCGTTCAAATAGTTCTTTCATACTTAAGAGTGCAGTTTCATAAGCATACAGCCGGACTTTTAAGTAATTCCATAAATTCTCTATAGGATTTAAGTCGGGTGAATATGCTGTCCAATCCAGTAGCTGCACCTTGTTATCTACGAACCATTTTTGTGTTAGTCTAGATGTATGCTTTGGATTGTTATCATGTTGAAATATAATGTCATCCTTTGACATATCGTATTCTTCTAATGAAGAGAGCATATCCTCCGTCGTAATATTGCAATACAGCTCTGAATCTAAACCTCCGAGCACTTGAGTGATATATCCAACTCCGTTTGCTGTCAAACAGCTCCAAAGTAGTATACTACCGCCTCCATGCTCATAAGTTTGGTTGGCGTTGTGATCCTGCAGAGGCCTTCCTTCTTGTACTCAAGTCCATTGTTTACCATCTGAACCAAAGCGATTGACTTTTGTTTCGTCGCTAAAGACTACTCCTTTCCAGGCTTCCTCTGTCCAACCTATATGCTTCTTGGCAAACCGAAGGAGCGCCTTTTGGGAAGAATGCGTTAAAGGAAGAGCTGTTGGTTTTCGTCGAAATTGAAATTTGGAGCTTTTAAGAGGGTTTCGCACGGTCTGGCTGCAAATATCCAAACCTAAGCCACTTAAGTCTCTGGCAGCGTGCTCTCCGGTCTTGTACACACTAGCATTGAACCTCCGCAATACAAGGCGCGCGTCGTATATGTTAAGTTTCTTGGGTTGACCTGCTTGCAATACGGAGTGATGGTCTACTTCTTTCGCAATGTTCGAAATAGACCCTTTAGAAACATGTAACTCGTTACTGATAGCATCGTACGACTTTCCTCTTCTTAAAGCAGAAATAATTGCATTTCGTTGGGTTTCTGAAATTTCGCAATTTACCATTACTTGAAATGTCGAGATGGAGCAATGAGAGATTACAATGGGAAAGCAAAAAAAACCAAAATCGACCAGGGCTGCCTTGGAATAGCAGAAGTAGTCACGGGTAAAAATTATGATAGCAGTCACGAGTTAGTCCTATGTTATTTGGGAACATAGGCGTAAATTTAGTTCATATTCAAAAAAACCCAAAAAATTGTTCATTTTGATTTTGATTTTTGATTGGATATTTTCCAGCATTTACGCATAGCACGTGATATGCTTACAGTGTAGTAAATAGCTGAGAAGCAGTGTTTCATAATGGTTTGTGCTGAGCGCTGATTGGGGATTATGCGAAGCAGATTCAGTACGAAATGTGTAAAAGGCGGTTCAAAATGAACAATTTTTTGAGGTAGTGTAAATCTAAAGAGAACAACATGATTGCCACACAACCTATGGTTACTCCACCTCCGATAGCTACGCAACGACATATTGTCGCACAACCAATTGCTGTTGCGACGCAACCTACCGTTACCTTGCAACCTGAGGCGATGGAAACTGACCAAAGAACCATTCAAAAAAATACCAAATCTAAAACGCTTAGAAAAAAGACCAAAGCCCCGCCATTAGAATATGACATCGTATCTGATGTAATGAACCAAAAAGCTGATATCTCATTTAAAAATCTGATAGTCGCTGCTCCGGCTTTGGGAAGAAAATTAGCCGCTGCTAGTCGTCCCAAACGGATACCAGTAGAGGTTGGCAATCATGAAGAAACAATGGCGATGATCGAAGATGAAGAGATAAATACAACCGCTGTATACTCTAAAGTCACTATTGGAGAAAAGGATGTCAAGGCTTTAATCGACTGTGGTGCTGCAAAGACATGCATGTCCAGAGCACTTGCTAACACACTTGGACTGTATATAGATGCTGCGTCAGAAAGTGTATTCACTCTCGGCAATGGAACAAAACAACCAGCTTTGGGAGTTATCTACGATGTTCCTATATCAGTTAAACGCGGTATGGTAATACCTTGCACGGTTGAAGTGTTACCATCTTGCCCAAACCCACTTATTATTGGAAACAACTGGTTAAATAGAGAAAAAGCAAAAATCGATTTTAACAATTCATCATTAAAGGTTTCATACAAAAACAAAAAGGCTGAATTGGAAATTACATTCTTAAGAAAAACTTCATCTGTACCAAAGATATCAAGCTATACACAGGGCTATGAGAAACCCGTCAGCCTAACAAATTCAGAACAAGCTAAACATGTCCACTTTGAAGATGAATTACAAGATGAAGATAGCTCAGATCAAGATGATGAAAGTACAGAAGAAGAAGATTCAGCAGAAGAAGAATTAGAAGACGAACAGACAGAGACTCTCTTATTATTAGAAAACGAAAAGGAAGATGACATACAAGCGATAAATCAAGGAACTGATATACTATTGGAAGCCCCTCAAAATGGATTAACAGTACCATCGAGTACTTCAAAGACAATATGGATTAAGAAACCAAAAAATGAACAAAGAAATTTAATTTACAACCTGGAGATAACAAACCCTAAAGTAATAAATTCTATGGGATGCTTTGATTCTTGCTTAAACCTGATTACAAACCGGAAAAGTTTGGAAATAAGAATATTCAATCGCTCACCTACAGATATGTCATTTGACCCAGGCGAAGAAATTGGAATCATTGAAAAAATTAATCCAGAAAGTGATACCATAATTCAAGCTTATGAACTTGATTCTAGTCCACAATTATGTATGATGGAAACGACAGAATTTGCTTTGGAAAATGAAATGGAAAACAACAATAAATTATTGGAATCAGAAAAATACAAGAAACTCGATATTGGGAAGTTGGATGCAGAGACTATGAGAAATCTACGGAAACTATTAAAGAAATACGAGAACATTTTCGACTGGGACAACAATACTATCGGGCATACAAACCTATTAAAGCACAAAATAACGATAAAGGAAGATACTATGCCGATAAGTCATAGACCATACCGTATCAGTCCACTCGAAGCAGAACATCTTCAAAAGGAACTCGATAAATACTGTAAACTAGGAGTTATCGAACCCTCAAACAGTCCATGGGCTGCTCCTGTTATATTAGTCAAGAAGAAAAACGGGGAATACCGAATGGTAATAGACTATAGAAAACTCAACGCAGTTACGAAAAAGGATGCATACCCCTTACCTCGTATCGATGATCTGTTAGATACGTTAGGAAAAGCAAAAGTATTCTCAGCCTTAGATATGCGTGCAGGATTTCATCAAGTACCGATGGAAGAAGACAGTAAAGAACTAACTGCATTCACCACAAAATACGGCACATACCACTATAATACCTTACCAATGGGATTAGTCAATTCACCTGCAACTTTTCAACGTTTGATTGATTTATGTTTCAGGCCATTGATGAACCAGTGCCTAGTCGCTTATATCGATGATCTCAATGTATATTCTCTTAACAAACATGAACATCTTCAACATTTGGAACAAGTATTTCAATGCGTACAAATAGCTAACCTCAAATTGAATCCAGAGAAATGCTTCTTTTTCAAGGATCACCTCAAGTTTCTTGGATATATTGTCACAAAAGAAGGACTGCAAACTGACCCAAGCAAGATTCAAAAGATAGTCGAATATCCTCAACCAAAAACAATTAAACAGGTCCGAGGATTTCTGGGAATTGCTTCTTATTATAGACGATTTATCAAAAACTTTGCCGCTATAGCAAGGCCTTTACATGATCAGACAAAAACAACAAAGAAAGTACCATGGACAAACAAAACGACGGAATCATTCGAGTCGCTAAAAAGAGCACTTACTACTACACCGATTTTATCAAGACCTGATTTCAACAAACCATTCATCTTAATAACCGATGCATCAAAGTTAGGTTTAGGAGCAATTCTAACTCAATTGGATGATAATGGTTATGAACATCCTGTTATTTACGCAAGTCGAGGACTCAAGTCAACCGAATCAAATTATGCACCTACCAAATTAGAATGCCTGGCTGTCATATGGGCAGTAAAATTGTTCCGTCCCTATGTACTTGGGAAAAAGTTTACGATAATTACCGATCATTCAGCCCTGAATGGCTTACTAAAAACACCAAACCCTACTGGAATAATCGCAAGATGGATTACTATTCTGTCAGAATACGAGTTTGAAATCAAATATCGACCAGGAAGAGTAAACGAAAGTGCCGATTTCTTATCTCGACTTGGTTACTAAAAGATTCAACAACTACAACTACTTTACTATTAATATATTACCAATCTTATATTCTTATCAAACTACATGGAGGCAGGGAGGGGTAGTTGAACAAAAAACCCAGAAAACTCAACAAAAACAAGACAAAAATAGCAAAATAACAAAACAAATTACATCATTCAACAAAAAGACAAAAATGGAACAACGCAAAATTAATCAGATGGTGATATACCTGGAGACCTTACAAAT
Source organism: Rhizopus delemar RA 99-880 (assembly GCF_000149305.1). Classification (NCBI taxonomy): domain Eukaryota; kingdom Fungi; phylum Mucoromycota; class Mucoromycetes; order Mucorales; family Rhizopodaceae; genus Rhizopus; species Rhizopus delemar. Next base: position 10,389 of record NW_027137857.1, on the reverse strand, counting down.
CCCAGAAGACGAGACAAAAAGTTTAAAGAAATTCCTTTTAAGGGAATCTACAAATTTCACCTTGTACAAAAATGTCTTGTACAGATACAATACAGAAAACGGGACCATTCGGAAAGTACTCAATAAACAAGAAGCTCAAGAAATAATGAATGCCTATCATCAACATCCTTTAGGTGGACATCTAGCATATAACAATACTTTACACAAAATTGCAACTAGATACTATTGGGAGAACATGGCTAAAGATATCAAAGATTTTGTGCAAACATGTCCTAGGTGTCAAGTTTTCGGAAAAAAGTCGCTAAGAGAAGAACTATATCCAGTTCCCGTTTCCATCAAACCATTCGATCGAATCGCTATTGATGTAAAACACGTACAAACATCAAGATCGGGACATCGATATATTGTCGCAGCCATTGACTATCTCACAAAATATGTCGAAGCAAGACCATTACGTTTCCAATCGTCCTCAGAAATAGCTTTATTCTTATATGAAGACGTCATTTGTAGACATGGTTGTCCAACGATACTTGTCACTGATAATGGAAAACCCTTTTTGAGCGGTTTGGTACGAAAAGTCTGTCAAGCTTACTCAATTGTTCACAAGACCACAACACCGTACAACCCACAGAGCAACGGATTGATTGAACGCTTTAATCGGACACTCGGTCAAATCCTACAGAAAAGATCCGATACTGAAAAAGAAGATTGGGATATCTACTTGCCAGCCACATTATTTGCATATCGATCAATTAAGCAGGCAACAACAAAGCAGTCTCCATTCTTTCTAATGTATGGATATGAACCTAAAACACCTTTCGACATAGATAGCCGGATATTCGAAAAGAATTCTCACAAATTTGAAGCTGTATTATGGCACAGAACGTCCCACCAGCTTCATAATCTAAATTGGATACGTGAACAAGCAGTACAAGCTATCAAGCAAACTCAAACAGCTCAGAAAAAAGCAATAGAAAATAAAATCCTGGAAGAACGAAAAGAATTAAAGCCACCTTTTAGGCTTGGGGATATGGTACTCTTATACAAAGACTACATGTCCACTTCATGGTCGGGAAAGCTCCAAGACAAATGGGAAGGCCCCTTTATCATTCAAAATAGTCTGGGAAAAGGGACTTATCATATAAAAAATATGGACCCAAATGACACTAAAATAAGAAGAGTTCATGGTAATAGGCTGAAATCGTACGCAGTACCAAACACAATGTGGAACACAGAGGGCGAAAGGAGTATTTCAAGCCTAATACTAGATAAAGAAACGAACGAACTAGTTCAGTAAACAAAACAAAACAAAACAAAAAAAAAACAAACAAACAAACAAAAAATTTTTTTATATAAATATTCGAGTATATACAAACACTCATCAATCAACAATCAATAACAAGCAGTAACAATGGATCAAACCCAATACCTTAAAGAACAAGCCAAAATCACAGCTAGCAAGATGGTACAAGACATTACTGAAGGAAATGGAGGACATGCCTCCAAATTCATTAAAGAACTTTTACGGGACTATTTCAAGCCACTGTATATTGCCCGAGGAATGTATGGTCTTAAAGATGCTTTGGAGAAATACCTTGACTACATGGAAAACGAAGAAGGCCTTGCCGGAATTGAATATTTTGTTGGTGAAAAAGCAACTAAACGTGAAGACTATATTAACAAGGTAGCCGAAAAGGTACAAGCAGAAACCGATGACGAGGAAATCCAAGAGCCAGGTTCCAACGAAAGAACTCTCCGAAACTGGCTGATGACCGAGTCATCTACACTTGAACAAGAACAAGATGAAAGCAATCCACCTTTTGAATTGTCTTGGGAAATGTTGAATGAGATGTCAACTATTTCTTTGTTTGAAAAAGCCATAAAAAGTGACTATGCTGTATTAGTAGCCTACCACAAAGAAGAAGCAAAAATTGCAAAACTCAAGGAACAAGTGGTTGAGCGCCTGGCGGAAAACATTACTGAGTGGAGCCATATCAAGTTCGACCAACCAAGAAACAATGAACGCGGCGTACAGCTTTATGTTGGAAACCGAAACGAAGCGTTGAGAGGACTGATGAAGAATTATGATGTACACAAAGTGCTTCACAGGAAGATTAGGAAGATAGATACTTGGGGTAAAGTTTCTTTGCTCGGGGACGAACAACCCGTCGGTACGGGCATCTGTAGGAACAACAAGGTCAAGTCAAGCCACGGTCATGGTTACATGTTGTAACTTAAAGTTCATTTGAACTTTATTTTTCTTTTGAACTTTATTTTTTATTTCAACTTTATTTCTTCTTTTGGATTTGATTCCTGATCGAGGAATCCTTTCCTAAAATTTTATATCCTTTTTTGAATATAAAAAGGACAACCTTTTTATGACTTTTATCTTGACTTCTCTTCAATTATATATCTTAAATATATTTTATCAATAAATCAAGTATTTTTATCTGAATCTTTTGGTATAACACTCTTAAAATACACGCAAGACAAGTCCCTTGAAGCCAATTATCTTCATTGTAAACACTTTCAAAACTCTTATCCAATTACTCTATTACAAACAAGACTGATCTACTTAACAAGATCTGGTGGTCACTTACAACAAGCAAATCCAATATCAATACTTAACTCAAGTCTTATTTTTATTCTTTTTCATCTACTTTATTCTATTTTATAAAACGTTAACTCTTACAAGCCATTAAAGGAAGCAAAATTACACTATACTGAATCAATTCAAATTTTTTTGAACCTTATTCAATATTTGAACCTTATTTTAAAAATCAAATCTTATTTCAAAAGTCAAACCTTACTTCAAAAATCAAATCTTATTTCAAAAGTCAAACCTTACTTCAAAAATGAAACCTTATTTTCTTTTGTCTATATAATAGACAAGTTTTTATTTCTATTTTACTTCACTTATCTTAACTTCTCTTTGTTATATTATTTTTATATAAATAACCAATAAATCAAGTATTTTTATCTCTGAATCTGTTGGTATAACACTCTTAAAACACAAGCAAGACAAGTCCCTTGAAGCAAATTATCTTCATTGTAAACATTTTCAAACCTTTTATTAAACTACTACAAGCAAGTCTGATCTACTTAACAAGATCTGGTGGTCACTCATAACAAGCGAATCCATTATCAATACTTTAACTCAAGTCTATTTTTTTTATTCTTTTTATCAACTTTATTCTATTTCAAAACCATAAAACTCTTACAAGCCATTAAAGGAAGGAAAATTACAACGCAAGAACAAAACGGCGGAATTTAAATCGTTGCAGTTTATAATGTAGCACAAATGATGAAATTTTAGATCAAGAGAACAATCCTGATCACAAGAATAATTTTGATGTCCAGCGACATTGATGTCGTTCGATATAGATGTCAAACAACACAAACAATAAGCCACGCCAATTTTTATATAAATAAGATGAATATTTTTAAACAAAATAATATTATCCAATAAATTCAATAAATCAAATCCTCTTGCGCTTAAAAAGCAATCTTTTCTTATTGGGTCACAATTACCTTTTCTTTTCTTTTTATTTTTACTTATTCTTTCTGATCTGATACCCGAGTTATCACAAATCAAGAAAGTTCCCTTTTATTTTTATCGTTTATCAAACAATCTTATTCTTAACCTTATTGATCTAAAAAGATCTGGTGGTCACTACTCAAAGACAATTTACTCTAAAGAACTGTTAAACGTTCAATCAAGTTACCTAAACTCAAGTCATTCAAGACTTCAAACCTTGTTAAGGATACATAAGATTATAGTCACTTTATTTTAGTAAAAGGAATCTCATATGATCCTAAATAATATGTTGACATAACTTTGGAATCATTTATAACATTATTCCCAGCACAGATCAATAAAAGACTTTGATTAGATTTTTATATTAAGCTTTATTCATATTAACTTCACACAGTCAAATAATATGACATGGTTGTAATATAGTTTATTGATGATATGAGCATGTTGAATAAGGAATGACAATTACTTACCGGATCATCATTAAGTCATGTAAACCTTTATCCTAACTGAGATATTATTATTAGCCGTAATATCCAATCACGGAACTAGAGGATTTTATATTCATCCGTACCATCTCCTAAATAGTCCTACATCCAGAGATATCTGAAACCATCCCAATAGCATAATTGACAATACAAGCTAGGAACAGGCTAAACTAATAATTAGAAATAGTAATCATCTATTCTGTCGAATTGATCATAAATCTGTCCTAATTCTTTATCCGTATCATGTCTATAAATACTCACACTTTTTACATGTAGAATTAAGGGTATTCAATCTTAGTTATCTTAACTTAATAAAGAGATACCAAGTTCTAACAGTATTTCTTTATCTTTGTTGTTATACTACTTTTACCTAAAACCCCCCTATCCTAAACAAACCTCAATTTAAACAAATCTACATCACTTTAACACAAGCCAAGTCCCAAGTACTAACAAGTTACAATGTTATAACAACCACCCAAAATACCAAAAACAGAACAAAAGCATAAAATCCAAAAACATATAAATAACTCCAAATAATAATCACAAAAATACTTCACTTCTTATTAACTTCTTACTTACTTCACTTCTTATTTTATTTTTTCTTTTTATCAAATAAATATTCTTTTAAAGAGGCAAATTATCTCTTATTTTATTTAACATCAAGAACAAGAAGTCCCTTGAAGCTATCATACTTCATTGTAAAACCCCCTTTTATTTATCTTTTTATCTTTTTTTTTTTTTTTTTTACCTTTATCAAAACAGTCTGATCTACTTTATAAGATCTGGTGGTCACTATAACAAGCGAATCAAGCCAAATCTGACTCATATAAAAGCAACTCTTATATCAATTACACCCAAATCTGTTTATTTAAACCTTAACTCAACACTCCCAAACAGAGAAACTACTATAAACCAAATCATTACAGTAATTAACAAAGGTAAAAGATAATGTGACGAAGTTGGTGTAACTTTTGCTGAAGAAGGGACTCAGTCCTAGTGAAAGATATACAGCCAAGTTTTTTTAGTACTGAAGTGTTTTAAGTATAAAAATATGAACAAAGAAGAATTAACGAGACCGAACAATAGTTCTAAAGTCTAATACTTTTATTAAAGAAAGATTCCAAGGCTATTTATATTAGTTTGAGCAAGACCTGAGATTAAATGACAAGAGATAGTTACGACCGATATGATTTGACATGCATAAGAAAATTTTTATAAACTGATGTAAATAATCAACTGTTGAGATGAAAGTGAAACTTGGCTGTTCAGGGCAGTTGGTAATTATCAGGATCTATTCTTATTCAAACTCATTTGTAAAGATTTAGCTTAGAATGATAAGACTGTTATCTTATTGACATGTCAAAACATGACACTGTAAGTGAGTGCCTTATGATCAGTATACAGGGTAAATTTGTTTCCCCATAAATACTTATGGAACCTCTTCAGAGCATATACAACTGCTAATAATTCTCGCTTAGTAGCTGAATAGTTTCGTTCACTTTTAGATAAAGTTTTAGCTATCATAGAGATATAGTGTACTTTCCCATTTATCTTTTGATACAGAATGACACCTATACCAACGTTAGAGGCATCGGCAGCGACATAGAAAGGTTGATTCATATCAGGGTATGAAAGAATTACATTTTCTAACAATACTTTCTTTAAGTTGTCAAAACATTGTTGGTGCTTATCATTCCATAACTTAACCAATGATTTTTCATTTCTTAAGGCATCCAATGGAGCTAATAATGCAGATGCTTTAGGAATATGAGGACGGAAATAATTTATGAGTCCACAGTATCTCATTATATCCTTTCCAGTCTTGGGGACAGGAAATTCTTGCACATTAGCAACTTTACGAAGGTCAAGAGAAACACCTTTAGGAGATATTCTGAAACCAAGTAAATTAATTTTGCGTTGAAAAAATGTACATTTATCAGGATTTAATTTGAGATTTACTTTAGTAAGTTTATCGATTACTTGTTTCAAGTGTTGCTTATGCTCTTCAATAGAAGTAGATGCTACAACTATGTCATCAACAAAACATTTAGCAAAGGACATGGTTTCTAATGCGATGCTCATAATTCTATGCATTACACTGGATACATGCTTTAAACCAAAAGGAGTACCAACAGGTATATACTGTACAGAGTTCCAAGAGAAAACTAATTTGTGTGCATGCTCTTCATTCATTTTTAAAGAGTTAAAAGCAGATTTAAGGTCCAAAGTGGAATATACAGTTGCTCCTTTCAATTCCTCAAATAATTCAGAAATTTTAGGTAAGGGCATTCTGTCAATTGACTTTAGAAGAGCATTAACATGTCTGGGATCATGGCACACACGGTAACCAGTTACTTCACCCTTAGCATTGGTCTTCTTTACTACAGTCAAAGCTGAGTTCCACTCGGTGTTAGCAGGAGCTCTCTTGATTACACCATTCTCCAGCCATTCATCTATCTGATCTTGTACTATCTTATGATATGCCAAAGGCACAGGATAGGGACGTCGATAAGGTGTGACACCTTCAGAAGTTTCAATCGAGACAACAGATTCCGGTATAGTACAAAAGGAACCTTTAGGTATTGCTTGATTTAATTGAATTAATGGTTTAATGTAGTCTAATGCTTGTTGATGTTCATTAGATGAACCAGCTGGGCAGTTCTCTAATTCAGACATCTCATCATCAACTTTATTCAAGAGTTCACTAAAGTCATTGAATTTATGTTCAGGTACTTTGGAATTGTCTAAAGATACTTTACTATCATCCCATTTGTAAGGAAGACCAGTAAGGCCAATACCAAGTTTACTCATAAAATCAGTACCAATATTCATATCATGATTATTTGTTAAATTCATTACTTCAAAGGTATGATTAAAACTTTTTCCATTACACTTAATGTTTACTTCAGTTAAGCCAATTCTCTTAATAGTAGAGTCAGAATCAGCTAACTTTATGACATTATTATTTTTAGGAGGAATAATTAAAAAATTATTTTGGAAACAAAATTTTTTATTTATAGAGGAAAAATTTGCTCCCGTATCCAAAATTGTGATGGCTTTTCTATTGTTTGCAAGTATAGGAAAAGTTATAGAATTATCATTAGTACTTTTAAAGTCTCGAGTAACTATTAATTCTTTTTCTTTTTTAGACTTACAGTCAAGTGCCATACGGTTGAGAGGGCTGTTTATTTCACATTCATCCTCTTCATCGGATACGTTTTCTGTTCTTACGGCCATGCGGTTTATGTGTACAACATTATCCTTATTGCTGCTATTACTACTTTTAGCATCTAAGAATTCTTTGCACTTATGACCTTGGAACCAATCCTTGTGGCAGTAAGTACATGGCTTGGGCTTATACTTTCCCTTATTAGCCATAGGGGTCTTGAACTTGTTGGCCAATACTTTACTAGTTCCAAAAGGAGCTTTACTAGTATTACCAGCATTACGAGGTGTACGTTCATCCTCGTTCATCGGACGAGCACGTTTATGGGGAGTCTTGGCAGCAAAAGCAGAATCTTCACCAGAGGCAAGTACCAAGTCGATGATTTGATTTATCGAACTAGATAAGCGAGAATCAAAGTGAGACGAGATCGCTAGTTGCGCGACAGACTTGACGGATGCTTTTAATGAAGCAAAGTAAGTGACAGCAAGGAGAGTACTGTCTTCCATACCAGCTTCACGACGCATCTTCTGAAAACGGTTGGCGTATTCCCTATTACTCTCATAGGTGCCTTGACATATGGAACCGACTTCAACCATAAGCAAGAACTTGCGGTAGGGGGTGTCAAACTGATCCAGTATCATTGGGCGGACTTGCTCCCAAGAGAGATTCTTTTCTAGCAGTGCTTCCCTGCACCAAGAGACTTGCTCGAGATTCATACATAGTGGCAGCAAACGTTCCCAATTGGAGTTTAGGGCTTGACCGTGAGCACGTAGGACAGTTTCAAAGGTGTTACAAAAGTCATAGGCACTGTCATAGCACTCAGCCCTCTTCCTCCAAATTGCATCACCTTTTAATTGCAATGTGGGTAGATCATTAGGAACTACCTGTTGTAGAACAGTAACTGATTGTAGTTGACATTAATAAATATAAGTCTTAATACAAGATCATAATTAAAATAAAATAAAATACAAGTTTATTTAAATAAGATCATACAATCAATTCCAATTAAACATGTTCTTTTAGAATATGTATTGTATTCATGAGAGTTCTTTGATAAGAAGTATCAACTAAAATAACAAAATTCAGTCCAATGTCAGGAATATTGCTAATCTTTCACATAATTGAAATAACGCGTAAAATAACGTTATTCAATTCAGTGAGGAATTCCCAGAATAAAAGATAATCTATGACAGACATACAAAAGAACAAATGAAAAGTTTTCATAATCATAATTATAGATAACACTTGCTAAAGTACCTGAATATTAGAAGAACGATCATAATAGAAGGTATCAAACCACTCACTCAATAAGATATAAATACATGCCTTCAATTAGAATAATTTTTACTTTAACTTAAACTGAAATAAAGATCAGTCTCAAAAAGTATCCAAACTGTTTCTTGATCTTTGTTTTTACCTTTTCTTCTACTACTTAAACCATTATACAACACCACCAAACGAAGAGAAAGATCCTTAGAGCCATCAGCGTGAGTCTTCACTTCTTCGAACATAGCCGTAAATGACTTAAGAGCCTCCTTTGCTCTGTTCACCTTCTGTTCGCATTCCTTGAACTTTTCGTGGGCACCAAGAGCAGCAGCAGGATCCGAGTCATCTTCATTCAGCACCATATACTCCATGAAGTACAGTAGGTCACAAAACTGCTGCAAGGAATTGCAAAATTCAGGTTTTACAGCTGGTTGTCCATGGGTACTGCACCAAACTATCTCAAACCTTGACTGTTTGTACCTCAATAGAAAGTGCATTTATTCGTCGATTATCGGATATGGGCAATGGTTATTGGTGGAATTTGAGATCGCTAAAGGTAGTATTATGAACATCCGACATTTTTTACTTGTTCACATATGTTTTAAATGACGAATTTTAATACGACCCAACCGGTTGCTATCATAATTTTTCACATTCTTGACATGATTAGAATGATGCCAGTATATAAAAGCGCTTACAATTCCTTTATTTTAAATTTTATATTCCTTTGTTTAAATTATTTCTCTTTTTTACCCTATCGTCAATCGCATGCCTAAACGGCTGTCAGAGGAGAAAATAAACGATTACAAACAGGCATTAACCGCATCCACATCAATGTATGATATTTCCAAGGAGCCTGGATTACATTAATCAACTGTTAGTAGATACTCTAGACGGCTGTTTTCAAGTAGGACAGTAAACACAGGTGGTAGACCTACAGTAGTCTCCAAAGTGACGAAGCGGTTAATCAAAAGAAAAGTCATTGAACGGGTTTTAAAGACTTCCAAAGAGGTATACCGGGAGCTGGTTGGATTTGGCTATGATATCTCATACCAGTCAGAAATTAACGTACTGAAATCAATGGAGTTCCATTTTCTGATAGAAAAAAAGAAGCCATTTCAGACAAAAACGCATACGTAGCATCAGTAAGAACGGGTCAAGGAGCATCAGGATTAGGCAATGAGTGACTGACAGCAAACAGTGTACTTTAATGAGACCAAGCTCAGCGTATAGGGCTTTGATGATGCTGATCACTATTGGAAACGGCCAAGTGACCTTCTTCAACATCATGACCTGGATTTTGCAATCAATCACGGAGCTAGCAAAATGATGCCCTGGGGTTGTATAATCTCTGAAGGACCAGGATATGCTTGCTAAATTTACGATGGAAACTTGAACTCGGGTGTTTACCAGCATATTTTGAACACTACGCTTCGTGATACTATGAAGTACTACAATTTCGACTGGTCCAACATTTAGTTTTAGCATGATAATTGTCGTGTTTGGTCATTAATGATGTCTTTATTTATTATTTTATTATTGATCTCAGTCCAGCCTACGTCAGACTATACAATTAATAGTCAGACGATATAATCCAGGGTTCATTCTAAATTATTAGTTCCTCTCCTTTTTCTTACTTAATAAATAGTAGTTGTTAGCTATTGACTTCTTACTGTTTTTACATTATAAGTACCAAATATCATATTTTTTTCAATAAGCCACTCCAACTGCTATTACCTTTATAACATGGCCGTCATCACCCGCAACAACCGCCCCACTCGCACATCTCGTGCTTCCATCTCTTCTGTTTCCTCTTTGTCCTCTGTTGTTTCTGAGGTTGCTTCCTCTTGTCCTGCTTCCCCTGTGGCCCCTGGCCTGGACAACTTTTCTGACCGTCCTGGGTCGCCTTCCTACGTGGAAATGGTCACTGGTTC
>NW_027137858.1:0-26845 GCF_000149305.1 Rhizopus delemar RA 99-880 | reverse complement strand
TTTAAAGTATGTTGGGATACGACATAGGGATTGGATAATCTGTGTTCAATACCCGAATGTTTAATCATTTGTTCTATGACTTCAGCAATGAATTCTTTACCATTATCACTTTGTATGATTTTTGGAAAACCGATTAGACAAAAGATATTTACCAGTTCTTTGGCAACTGTAATCGCACTTTTATCACGCAAAGGTCTTAATACTGTAAACCTTGAAAAAAGATCTACCAGTACAAGGAAGAAACTATTGCCTTGAGAAGAGGTGATATTGAATGATCCGAGATCAACCGCAAAGTGATCTCCAGGAGCATCAGGGAGTATGCTACGAGGTGAATGATATCCATGTTTACCAATATTAAACAATCGGCATTTAGGACAATTTTTAACAATATCTAAGGCATCATCCTTGAGATTATTCCAATGTAATTGTGTGTTAACTCGTAAGAATAAAAAGACTTTAAAATTCAACGAGACTGAAAAAATTCTATATTTTTATTTAATATTGTAATATCTGGTATTTATATTCTTTTCATGGAGGCTTAATTAATTATAACTGAAGATCTATCGTGAATAAACTTTAATGTAAAGATCTGTTCCAGGTTATGCAAGTGGGCTGTTTTATAATTATTTCTTAAGTAGATTTGTTTTTATGTCGCATTGCATCCGGAGTTATATTAAAAACTTGCATTGAGTTAAAGGAGTGGAATTAGTTATGACCGAATAATAGAGAAAAGACTGTAATAAATCTTTGTAAAGCATTCACTACTCTAATTTCTTATAAATTGAATATGAATCATGTTTAAAGTATGTTGGAATACGACATTGCCCCCTTCCAGGTCATAACTACTTCTGGATTTAGATTCATGAGTGTTCAATTGTAAAGAAGAGTGTAAGTGAAGTTCTCTGTTGCGTAATATTGAGCAAAGCAATATGTTACGGCAATAATGTAATTCGTAAGTGCATGTTATAAGAATGTATAGGTAGCAACATGTGAAAGGTTTTTTATGTTGACGATTCTACTTGTGAATGAACTGTGGATAGAATGTAAATTGACATTGTAGATTGGATTATTGGAAGTTTTTGAATTATTGAAAGGTAGCGTAAGGCGTTGAGATAATACGTAATAAGATGAATTGCAGTCACGGTTAATTTCTTGCTCTTTTACGGCTTGAATTGTCATGAGTTTTTCTTGGTCTTTTTTCACTTGAATTAGGTTCAACATTATGTTGTCCATTTCGACGATTCCAGTATTTTAGTATCGGTCTGTTGTCGTGAAAGTGTTTTTCAGGTTCCCAAGTATCATCTTTCGCATCATAGCCTTTCCAACGTACCAAGTATAACCAGTTACCAGGAGTGCCTTTGTGGTCAATTACGGCTTCGACATCATATACCTCAGATTGTTCTTCTGATATTACTTTGATATGCGAAGATGGAATATTTCGAGGTAAAAGTGCGCCAGTACCATCAACTAGGATATAGCTTCCTCCTTGGTTCTTTCTGACAATTGTATAATTTCCAATGTAGAGTGGATCTGTTTTTGCAGTTCGGTTTATATTCTTGATCATGACTTGACTACCAGATGGTATTTCCTTGATAATTCGATGAGATTTGTTAAACTTGTTTTCGGCAGCAGTTTGAGAAGTTTTGATTTTCTCGCGAATAGCTGGTAAAACAGTGTTATTAAATTTCGTAATGTGTCCATTAAACTGTTTTCTTGTTTCATTATAGTTTGTAGGAATTGACACGTCACTATAGTCCTTGAATTGATTTGGACGTCTAGCAAACATCAGTGAAAATGGTCTTGTGTCGTGTAAGGCAGTTGGCGTGTTATTTAGAGCTTCTTGGGTACTATCAAGGTATAAGTCCCAGTCATCATTCTTGCCTTGAAGTCTTTTATATATTATATTCTTTGTCTTTCCAACCCAACGTTCTGCAATACCATTGCTTCGAGGGTGATATGCTGTTATAAGACGATGATCGATACCAGAAACTTCAGTGTATTTGCGGATGATATCATTGACATATTCAGTTCCATTGTCGCTTTGGATAATTTTTGGACGACCGAAAAGTGATAATATGCTTCTTAATGCGAGTGCGATGGTATGTGAAGATTTATCAGGCATTGCTTTGAGTACGCAAAATCTTGTGAATACGTCTACTACAACTAGAATGTAATTGTTTCCTTGAATTGATGTAGTCATAGGTCCGGCAGTATCGATACAGATATGATCCCAGGGTGCATCAGCATAGATTGACGATAATGGATGATATCCATGTTTGGCAACATTAAACTTTTGACAATCAGGGCAGCTGTTGATACAATCTAATGCATCTTGCTTTAAGTTTGTCCAATGGATTCCTTCACTGTGTAGAGTGGTAACCATTGCTTGTGAGCCTCTGTGTCCTTCAAGATGGGTTTTGAGTAATAATTCTTGCCGTTCTTCTGGTGCTGGGGTTACAAGATCATCAGGCATCATCATGCGAGTAGTCATATTTGTGTTTTTGGAATTAGCTACTTGAGGTGTGATCCAGGTTTTATGTTGGTTTTTATCCCCCACCAGCGTTCTTTCGGATTCGAAAAGACGCGATAACATATCTGGTAGTACATTTTGAATACCAGGTCTGTGTATGATTTTGAAGTCATAATCCAATATTGTGTCTAACCATTGTATCATCATAGAATTGGCGACAGGTTGAGTGTGAATGTAAGTAAGGGCCTTGTGATCCGTATAAAGAGTGAACGGATTACCCCATAAAAATGGATGAAACTTCTTGAGAGCGAAAACAATAGCAAGTAGTTCTCGTTTAGTAGTTGAGTAATTTTTTTCAGATGTAGACAAAGCACGGGCCATGAAACCAAGATGACGGATTTGCTTATCAATGATCTGGTAGAGAACAGCACCAATGGAATAATTGCTGGCATCTGTTGCAACATAGAATGGTTCACTGAGATCAGGATGATATAAGACTGGAGCAGAAGCAAGTAGCTGTTTAATTTTTGTGAATGCATCGTCTTGTTCTTGACCCCAAACTTTGCTGGTGAGTTTGCCTTCAAAACGCAATTTATCCAATGGAGCTGTAACTTCGGATAGATTGGGCAAGTATTTCCTAAAGTAGTTTACCAACCCTAAGAAGCGTTGAATATCTTTCCCTGTGGATGGCTTTTCCCAAGAAAGTGCGTTTGTAACCTTGCGTGGATCGAGTCGAGATCCTTTGGCATCAACACAAAAACCAAGTAGGTAAACCGATGTTTGAGCAAAGTGACATTTGTCAACATTCAGGATTAAGTTAACATTGGTGAGCTTCTTGATGACATTTTGTACATGAGTAATATGTTCTTCATAAGATTTAGAAAAAATGATAATATCATCCACAAATGCAAGAGCATGAGGAACATCAGCTAGGATAGAATTGATAACTCTTTGATAACGTGAAGCAATATGCTTGAGACCAAATGGGCAACCTTTGAACATGTATTGTTGACCTTGAAATGTGAAGGTTGTTTTGACACGATCAGGTTTGTATATTTGGAAGCGATGAAAAGCTTGTCGTAAGTCTAAAGTAGTGAAAATAGTTGAACCTTGAAGTTGATCAAAAATTTCATCAATTTTGGGTATAGGTTGTTTATCATTAGATATCAAAATAGAATTCAGCAGACGAGGATCTAGGCATGGTCTATAACCTGTGAGATTCCCTTGTAAATCCTTTTTGGGTGCCAAAGTGAGAGGAGAATTCCATTCTGAACTTGGTGGAGCATATTCAATTACTTCATCTTTTAACCATGTATCAACACATTCTCGCATTACTGGCATCAGTTTGAGTGGAATACGGTAAGGTGATCGATAGGCTGTTTTGTTCTTTTCTGTATCAAGATGAATAATTGATTCAGGTACTGTGCAAAAACTATTCTTTGGTATCTGTGCATTTTGATCGAGATCGGATTTAACTGCCGCCATAAAATTTATTTGTTGATCAGTGGTACCATAAGGGGAATTGTTTGGTTCAGGAGTATCATCGATTTCTTCTTTTGCAGCAGGTTTTTTGTTTGGATGCTTTACAGCTAAATTTGTTATCAAAATATTTAATTTAGGCATCAAATCTAAACCAATGACAGCATCCGTATCAAAGGAAAGCGGAAGAACTTCGAAAATATGCGATGTGTGAATGAGAGTATCATCGTTATCACCATAAATTAAGCTTAAAGCTTTAGAAGTTGTACCGAAACGTTTACTCTTATTATCGTTTGTAGCAAAAACAATAGAACCAGAAACGTTATTATTTATATTAATGTTATTTTTATTAGCAAATGCAATATCTATCGAGCTAAAAGAAGCACCAGAGTCCACAAGGGCAAAGGTGTCGATGTTTTCTATAGTGATAGGTACATACAAAGAATGGTTAGTTTTCACTTCATTCTGTTTGCTAGTTTTTTTCTTACAGTCATAGTTTGTAGGCAAGCTACTAAGATCTATGTCCATACTGCCGTGGCTGTGCTCTTGATCATTCAAGTTGACAGCGGCAGGTGATTGTTTACTTCGATTGTGGGGACCAGAGAAACGAGCAGAACGGAAAGCTTTAGTTGGTCCATTGAACCTCTTGACTTTATCTCTGCTGCATGTAGCTGCATGGTCAGGACTCCATGGTACATTGGCAGAACATTTGTAACAGTTTTTCTTTGTAACTGTTGTTGTTGGAGTGACCTTGGTGGTGACGGTGGCAGTAGTGGCGGTATCAGCAGTGGCAATCCTTTTGAGGACTTTACATTGTTCAGTGGTATGATTACCATTACCATGAACAAGACATCTTGACTTCGGCTTGAATTGAGGTTGGCCTTGCTTGCTTGGACCACTAGCATTCTTTGGATTGTGCATCGACTTTTCAGCACCACTCACAAACGAAATCGGGTTTGACGACGATTGAGTTGTGATGTTACGCTTGGTAACACCAGCAGCCATGGCTTCATCATTGCAAATATTCGAAGAGATCACAGTACGAGCCTTGGCAGACACCTTGCACACAGAGTCTTGCTGATTCAAAGGTAAGTTCAGCAAGGAGCGGGACACTTCCTTATACAAGGCGACAGGTAAAGCACGTTTGAACAAAGCAGCAGTTCTAATATCATCTTGCCATTTTGCTGCACGTCTGATTCTTTGGAATCGGTCAGTAAAAGCCTCGATCGACTCGTTTTGCTGCATTTTGATTGTCAGTAGTTGATCAATATTGTTCAACGTCTGAGCAACATCTTGGGTGGCGTACGTATTGACGATGATCGACCTAGCCTCGTCCCAGTTCAAGCTTCGACCTTTTAGTACTTCATTAAACCAAGATCTTTGGTCTCTATTCATTTTGATGGGAACCAAGCGCATCCAATGTTGATCGATTGCAAGTCCGTTGGAACTTACAATTAGTGCGAATGTGTCCAGAAGGTCTTCTACAGAATCATGGACTTCAACATCCATTCTCCACACATTACCAACCCATTGCCATGTAGGAAGATCATTTGGAATAAAATGATCAAAGCGGTTTGACGACTGGTTAACGGACTGTTGAGTTGTTTCAACCTTGGGTGGCTCACAGTACGTTTGGACTTCCAAAAGATACTTGATGCAACTTGCAATGTGTGATGCTTCATTGCGAAGGCTTTCCAACTGATCCATAGGTAAGTGATTGGATACACCTCTGGCAAACCTTTGGGATACTTCTTGGAGTTGCTGGCGAAGTATAGACAATGCGTCAGTGTTACCAGTGACCAGGGGAATGTCATCAGCTGTCTCCATCATGTCAGCATCGTTTTGGTAAGGTAAAACCGGTTCAGTTGCTTCTTGACTAGATGTAGAGCGGATATCAGCAGGAACCAAAGGGCTAACATCTTGAGCGTTGTTGATGGTGTTGATTTCCATAGGTAAGTTATTTTGAGCGGCCATTTTAGAAAAGTAATAGAGCAATAAAATTTAGAATTCGTTGAAAAAAATGTGTTAACTCGTAAGAATAAAAAGACTTTAAAATTCAACGAGACTGAAAAAATTCTATTTTTATTTAATATTGTAATATCTGGTATTTATATTCTTTTCATGGAGGCTTAATTAATTATAACTGCAGATCTATCGTGAATAAACTTTAATGTAAAGATCTGTTCCAGGTTATGCAAGTGGGCTGTTTTATAATTATTTCTTAAGTAGATTTGTTTTTCATTTATGTCGCATTGCATCCGGAGTTATATTAAAAACTTGCATTGAGTTAAAGGAGTGGAATTAGTTATGACCGAATAATAGAGAAAAGACTGTAATAAATCTTTGTAAAGCATTCACTACTCTGATTTCTTATAAATTGAATATGAATCATGTTTAAAGTATGTTGGGATACGACAATGTATTTACATACCCAAGAACAAGCAAACCCTATGATGATAGGCTGGTTAGAAACTTTACTAGATTTCAACTTTGATGTAATTCACATACAAGGAATTCTCAATCAATTACCAGACTTACTTTCTAGACTTTATGAACCTTGCTTGAATAATGAGTTCATGCTGGGAGGGGGTGATGCTGCGCAAAAAGAAAATAAAAAAGAAAAAAAGGAAATTAAAAATAAAAATCAAAATAAAATAAAAGTTAAAAGACAGACAAACTCTACAGCAAAGAGACACAACTTGATCTATAGTCAGGACAAGAAACTAAATGTGCTAGCTGTGAAAATAAAAAATAAAAAGTTTGCTAATAATCCCACAACTGACTATATGACTCCTCCACCTGAGAAGAGAGCACGTCTACTTGAAGATGCTCATACCTTCGGACACTTCGGTAGTACGAGTATTGTGGAGCAGTTACATTCACAAGGACTTCATTGGAATAATATTTATAAAGATGCTACTGAGACAATCAAATCATGTATTGAATGCCAGAGACACAATATAAGCAAGAAAGGTTATCATCCTTTAAAGAATATTCTTGCATATCTACCATTTGACCATATTGGAATTGATCTGTTAGGACCTTTACCTGTTACGGCAAATGAAAATGTCTATGTCCTTGTGATGATAGATGTATGTACCAGGTACATCATACTGCGTCCATTAAAAAATAAACAAAGTGACACTGTAGCAAAAGAATTAATAAAAATCTTTGGTGACTATGGCATACCTAAAATCATTCAAAGTGATAACGGCAGAGAGTTTAAGAATAGCCTCATGCACTCATTATCCAAGCACCTAGGAATAGATCGCAGATACAGTACAGCCTTTCACAGTCGAGGTAATGGCGTGAGCGAGAGCGCTGTAAAGACGACATTAAACACTATAAGAAAAATGGTTAATTCCAACAGCAATGATTGGGACGATGTATTGCCAATTGTCCAACTAGCGTCGAATTATAAAATAAGACACCGTTCAAAGAGTGCTCCATTTTCTTTGATGTTTGCTCGAAGACTTAATAGCTTTGAGGACTACGATGATCAGAGTATAGCTGATACGATTCCTAATAGACCTGTTACAGAACAAGAGCTGATTGAGAGAACTGATCGCATGTACCAGATTGTGTTTCCTGCCATTCGTGAAAGAACACAGAAGATCATAGAGGAAGCAAGCAAGAGGTTCAATGACAAAAATATGATCATAGATCTTCCGAAGGATACTGCAGTTATGGTTAGATTACCAGGACGGACTAGTAAGCTGTCACCTCTTTATGAAGGGCCTTACATTGTCGTTCGAAAAACTCAAGGTGGTTCCTATGTCTTAAAAGATGAGCAAAATGAACTGTTACATCGTGAATATGTCCCATCAGAACTTAAGGTAGTCTCTATTGACGAAACAGCTATAGAAGATACATACTATGAAGTTGAGGATATTAGAGATCACAGAGGCGGTCCAGGACAAAGAGAATACCTTGTAAAATGGGCTGGTTATGGTGAAAGAGAGAATACGTGGGAAAAAGCATCATCCTTCTCCAGCACAGTACCCATTGATAAATATTGGCTTAAGAGAAAAGAGTTGAAGGAATTAGAGCAAGCACGAAAGCAAAAGATGATAGCTAATGAAAAAGACTACACTAAAAAGACTTCTGCTAGACCTAATGTGACTGAAGAAAACAAGAACCATAAAAGAAAGGACATGGTACAAGATAGCACAGTCCTTAGAAAAAGTAAAAGAATAAGAAACAATAGAAACTAAAAAAAAAAAAAAAAAAAAAAAAAAAAAAAGTTCATGTAGCAGAGCGGCCGCTGACTTCATAAACTTGCTGAGCATCAAGATACATAAATTAACCAATAAGAAAATAACATTTAGTATCTGCATGAATGCCGACCTGACTATTGTCAAGTCTTGGGGAGGATAATGTTGTAAACATAGTTATTTTCTATAAGATATCAGTTGTATTAAAATAAATAACGATACACAAAGATTAAACTATGATTGAACAATTCCACACTTTTCCAAATTTAGAACAATAAGATCAGTATTTGTCATCCTAGCGAGTCTAATCAATTGTCAACCCTAAAAGTAATTAGATCAAAGTTAATTGACTGGTTATTATTTCTATTGTTCAACTTCAGATGCATATATTAGAACATCGACAAGCTTTAGCTTAATCATTGGTTCTTCAGCACGACATCGTTACCGAGTCTATATCTTTTATATCTACGCTCACAAAGAATATAAATAGATGCCAACTTTTTATCCATTAAACGGGGCTCTTTTGCAAGATAAAGAAATCTGCAATAAAGAAGGATTTTAATTTTATATTGCTGCTATTGTTTTTTTGTTTAATTTTTTATTTAATCTTACGATTAAAACAATTGGAAACGTGTTGTTTGGTCGGATGAGACAAAAATCAACAGATTCAACTCGGATGGACGCACCTGGACTTGGATTCGATCCGGAGAAAGCCTAAAATCGCATCATGTGAAGATGACTGTAAAACACGGTGGAGGCAATATCATGCTGTGGAGTGCCATTACTTATGCTGGAGTTGGTTGGATGTGCAAAATCAATGGTAACATGGATAAAACATTGTACAAAGAGATTTTGGAGGATGAACTGGAGCGTACAATTGAGTATGGAACCAATAAGCTAGGGCTAGAAAGACATCAGGTGATCTTCCAGCATGACAATGATCCCAAACATACGACTAAATTAGTAAAAGAATACCTTAAAGAGCAATCCTACAACATCCTGGAGTGGCCTGCACAGTCCTCTGACTTGAATCCAATTGAAAATATGTGGTCATTATTAAAGAGAAGGCTAAATGATTATGAAGCAGCACCAAAAGGCATGAATGAATTATACGAACAAGTAACTAAAGTTGGTATGACTTAATGAAGCCGGAAGAGTGTCAAAAGGTTATAGAAACAATGCCTAAGCGTATAAAACAATGTATCAAGAACAAAGGACGCTGGACTGACTATTAATATCAGATAAATAAACCATTTTGTTTTTTTTCAAAAGTGCCACAAAATTGTCCCAATGCACCGCTTGTTTTGTAGCTCCTCTATCTCCGTTGGCGCTGTTTTAATCTGAATTTGCGTCACATCTTTTGCTTATACATGACTTTGGCTATTGAATGATATACAACAAGGTGTACATTAGCTTAATAACTATGGTTCTACAAGCTCTAGAAGAGAGAATCACGAAACATTGGGACAATTTTGTGGGTCACTGTACTACCGGAAGAGACCAGATGACAAGCTCCGATTCCACCATCTTGACTTGACAGTAAAAGGAGGTGGAGGCAGCGTTATGATGTGGGGTTGTATTACATACAATGGTCCTGGGTATGCTTGTCGTATTTATGATGGAACAATGAAGAAAGAGGATTATGTACATACAGTGGCTACCAAAACCGTTCGCACAAAACGTATTTTTTCCTTTCTGAATCTTTTGTGACCTATTGCGCATAAAAGATACCATATCTAATACATATTTCCTAAGAGTACAAACTCTTGGCTTTCTGATGAAGTATAAAATGTCACCCTATGCGCACCCTAACTCGTACTACGGAGAATCAAAACTCAAAGGCACATTCGAACGGTTTTGGGGCCACATATTTTAAAAGCGAAATGAATTAAAATAAGTTTATTTAATATCCAATATGCAAGCCATCAGCCTCAATAACTGCACGACATCGATCGGGCATACTTTTAATAAACCTTTGGCATTCTTCAGCCGTGATTTGGTACCAAGTGTGTCCTATACGATCCCATAGCTCATGTATACCACATGGAGGGCAGTCATAATTTTTAAACAGCCGTCTTTTAAGTAATTGCCACATGTTTTCAATTGGGTTCAAGTCTGGTGATTGTGGTGGCCATTTCATTACATAAAACTCTTGCTCATTTAGCCATTTTGATACGACTTTAGCTGTATGTTTGGGGTCGTTGTCCTGCATAAAGATAAATTTACTCGTAGATTTTCCACTTTCTTCCATATACCAGGCCAAAGGCTTCATCAAGTCATCTTGTAAAACCTCCAAATAAACGTCCTTTGTCATGTTCTTGCCCACATCCACAATATAGCCTGGACCGTACCAGCTAATGCAGCTCCATACCATTATAGAGCCTCCTCCATGCTTCACTGTCTCACAAACCTGGTGCTTTTTTAACGGTTGGCCTGGCACTTTCCATGCATAAGGCTTCCCGTCGGACCCAAAACGGTTGACTTTGGTTTCGTCAGACCATATGACGTTCATCCAATCGTTTACTGTCCAGTCAATGTGCTGACGAGCCCATTGGAGCCTCTTCTTTCTATTTCTTTCATTAATTAAAGGTTTCTTTGGCCTGACAAATGAGACCAAACCAGCATCTCTTAACGCTCTACGTACAGTATTTACAGAAACTGACTTGCCCAAGTTCTGCTCTAACGACTGCTGTGCTTGTACAGCATTTTCGAGACCATCTACTGTTACAGCACGAACGAGATGCTGCTGTTCCCGCTTAGTGAGCGCTTTTGGCCTACCACCTTTGTCAATTCGAGCAGGCAAGCCTAACTCCAAACGAATTTTATGAACAGTAGAGGATGATACTTTGACTAACTTTGCAATTTTATGATAAGAAAAACCTTGACGAAGGTAAAACTCGATAGTGTTCTTGCGATCTTCTGTTAATGGTTGCATGTTGGGTAATTACTTGGTAGATGTCGAGATGTCGAAATGAGAATGTGCGAATGACAAAGAAAAAAAAGCAAAAAAATAATGCGCAGTGGTGAATTAGTAAGCAGCGAAAGTTCTGGAAGAATTGGAGGGTGCAGTGACTGCGTTTATCGCAATCGAAGAATTCCTCAAGCGTGGCCCCAAAACCGTTCGAATGTGCCTTTGAGTTTTGATTCTCCGTAGTACGAGTTAGGGTGCGCATAGGGTGACATTTTATACTTCATCAGAAAGCCAAGAGTTTGTACTCTTAGGAAATATGTATTAGATATGGTATCTTTTATGCGCAATAGGTCACAAAAGATTCAGAAAGGAAAAAATACGTTTTGTGCGAACGGTTTTGGTAGCCACTGTAATGAGATGGAAATTCTTGATACAAATAATTACGTCCATCATCATGTGTCAAGTTGTATTTGAAAAATCCCATCAAAGTTGAATGAGTGTTGTCCAAAGTTTACTGTATCTCTTCAGCACTTGATTCAGGATCGAAATACACAGGCTGTTCATTCTCTAAATGAATAGCAAGTGAAGTGACCGAGGGGTCCTCTTCATGCATAGCATATTCAAATAATCGCCATACAGCTTCAGTAGGTCCGATATATCTGCTTGTAAGATACATTTCAATCTCATCATTTTCATTTTTTAGATGTACTGTGGTACGGTCAGGGCCTTTATAAACATATTTGTTTATATACTTGATAGCATCAATACTACCACACAATTCAACATTTATGTGTGCTTTGTATTTCTTGGTAAGAAATGGATTGTAAGGTACAACATGTTGATTGGTCAAGTATACAGACATCATTCCATTAGTTTCTTTATCCTTGATTTGAACACGATGAGATCTTCCATCCAGTCGTCTACGATACAAGGGGTATGAGTCCGGCTTAACAGCAGTGGTGGGTTGAAAAGGCTTTGGAAAGCTTTTAGAGCATTTCAAAACACCGTATGCATCAGGAACCATGCATGGACATTTGGGATTGATATTTCCACAAGGGCCATGCATCATTTGTCCAGAGACTAAGTCTAGAAGCTCAGGATCATCATCGGATGGCAGCTCAGCGCAAGTCACTTCATCAATCCTCTCGGGATCACGAAATACGCTATCATCACCTTCAAGAAACAGCAAAAGATGGCAATGAGGCAAGCCTCTTTTTTGGTATTTGTCGTATTTACCTTAATAATTTTCTTAATGTCGTGTGAGATCACTCAAAAGATTCTTCAACTAATAATTTGACTGTATATCATATATAGCCCAAAGTGCTATATACGATAAACAGCCCACACAATTTATACCGTACTACCTCGGACCCTAAATCACATTATTATATTCTAAGACGTAGTTTGTATTGAATGGGCTCGCTCTCTCGTCCTTACTCAATAAAGAGGTTCAAGAGACTCATCGATTTTTCGACTTATTTTATTACTTTTATTAATCGAGAGAAATAACACGCCTATTCCACAGTATTCAATCGTTCGGATTAGACCTTTATAATTGCCAAAAATTTTCTTTTTCTTAAGGTCATGCAAGAATTCACGAAGCTTCAAATTGAACACTCGAGCAACTAAATCGGGACGATCTGCTGCAGTTTGCATTGGCCGCTGATTGCTTGGATCTTTAATGAGCTCATTTGTTATCTCTTCCCATTTTGGATTTGCCGTGAAGGTGATGAAGAAGGTAGGTTTACCAAAATGTCTCACTATAGCCATTGAGTCTTGATAAATTTTTGCCATAAATCTTGGACCTCCTACATAACTACTTGGTAAGATGAACTTGGTGCCAACTGTGCTCAAATCGCTGTTGTCATGGGCTAAAGCATCTGTTAAGCCGTTGTATATGAGATATTTGCAGATAAAAACTTGAGAATTAAAAGGAGATAGTACTTGAAAACTAGTGAATGAGTCTCTATGTAACCTCTTTATTAGATTTCAAGACGCTCGCGAGAACCCATTTAATCAAACTACGCCTTTATATAGGAAATAAAATTATTCAGGGACCGAAGTGAGTTCAAGGTCAATTTTAGTATTGAACTTGAATAATATAAATATTGTATATGGTTAATATTGTAAATGAGTCTTAGAGAATATGTAATATATAATATTATGTATTCAGTACTTGTTATTTTTTATATAAGATTTGAGTAATCTCATACGAATAATAAGTATTTAATGGGGTAAATACGACAGTATACATCTGCCCGTAAATTACTTTGGTTATCTCTGATCCACTCCAATTTATTCTGATCGCAGACAGCCCAAACATCGACAACATATTGCTGAAATAACCTCTTAGACAAAAAAAGACTAGGAAATTCATTTGCTCTGCTATGAAGCCTAAAGCGATAATATGCTCTTTGAGGGAGCCTATTCCTCTGACGCTCAACCTCAACGTTACTATTAGGAAGATTGACAGCTGAAAGTCTCAAACCCCAATGCCATCCATAATCACCACGTGGAAATAACAACACATAATGCAATGGCATGAACGCGGCGTGAGTTTGATTAATTCTTTGGCTGAAGGAAAAGATACGATGCAAGAGGATTCCGGGCCAGGTATTTGTACTACGTGGGATCCAAATATAGCAATCAATGCGCCCGAATTTTCCGGATCGAATGGTGTAACTTTTATGGCCGTTACACGTAAACTCATCTCGTGAATCGCATTACAACGGGAAAAAACTACCTTTGGCGGACTAAAAAAGAGCGATTGTGTGCCCGTTGTTTGTTACGCACAGTCATCCGTTACCTCAAATGATGCAAATAATTTTTCCGCTTTCAATGGTGGTATTTTTGAAGGTGTCACTGTATTACCTGACGAGCTACAGGCCTTCAACGACGAAAAAATTACCTGGCTCACCGTCAACGGTGGTTACGGTGTGATAGCGGACCGGATACTACCCGTATTTAAAACCTATACACAACTGTCGATGCATTTGATGATTCTGCAACGAACAATGATACGTATGAAGAGGCCACAATAGTATTCAGGAGCTATGGGCTTCGAACCACTAAAACGCTACATTGGTTAAGTGTGTCATGTTCTGGTGAAGTAATTTAAAGGCAGCAGTAAAACCTAAAGAATACTTTTTGAGACTGAACTTTAAGACAACCTTAATTGTTAAAAAGAAATCATTACAAAGTCTACTATTTATATTCTTCTATCAATTGGCGGGTAAATGAGTAGCTATGAGCGTAGATTCAATAATTGACATGTTTGATTGAAGAATGATCACTGAATCGATTATGAAAATTTTTAATTCGTTGTTTTATAGATCTTATTGTTCTTTAACTGATCTGGGAGAATTGTTCCGTCTTCATTGAGAGGAAAGATATATTTATATGAAATGCCTCCAGTCAGATCAAAGTTGACTAGGTACCTGATCCATTACTATTCATTTACAGAAATGATGAATAGTAAAGATCATGACTTATTTATTGTTCATGTTTACTTTATAGAATGAATCTAATAGTGATAGTTTTATATAAAAAGAAGAAGAGTATATTTTATTTAATAAAGACTTAAATTATTATCTTTTATCAATTTTAATATACTTCTTTTAGTTGTGATTATTCAATGTCCGTTATAATCAGACTCTGTTCTACAACAAAGTGCTTTAGCAATAAAAATAGAAGCAACGAAAATTGACGAGACTGAGCGATGGTGCTACAGTCCAATGTTTTTATTGAAGAACGATTTGAAGAGTGCTTATATTAGCTCGAGTACGATCTGATGAGATATTTGCAGATAAAAATTTGAGAATTAAAAGGAGATAGTGCTTGAAAAACTAGTGAATAAGTCTCTATGTAACCTCTTTATTAGATTTTAAGACGCTCGCGAGAACCCATTTAATCAAACTACGCCTTTATATAGGAAATAAAATTATTCAGGGACCGAAGTGAGTTCAAGGTCAATTTTAGTATTGAACTTGAATAATATAAATATTGTATATGGTTAATATTGTAAATGAGTCTTAGAGAATATGTAATATATAATATTATGTATCCAGTATTTGTTATTTCTTATATAAGATTTGAGTAATCTCATACGAATAATAAGTATTTAATGGGGTAAATACGACATCTGAGATTAGATAACTAAAGATAGCTACCACCGATATAATTTGACACGCAGAGGAATAATTATATATACTAATCTTATTAACCAACTACTTATGTATGAACAGAGACATATTATTAAACGTAGTTACTAATTATCATAATCAACTCTTATTTAACCCAACCTGTGAACATTTAATCCGGTGCCATAAGACAGTATCTTATTGTCTTGTCAAAACATGACGAATACAGAGCTCTATTGAGAAACATATTCGCTAATATATCATCACCGTGTCGTTGAAGCATTATTATTCTTAGACAGTCAAGCTTTTAAGGATGTAAAGTATAATGTAGGAACGCTTCAGATTTTGTAAGACTTAGTGAATAAGTCACAGCTTTACCGTATCAACATAGTAGACCGTCAGTTTTAGTTGTTCAGTATACGAAGTGGGGGTTTTTTTTACAACATTATAATTCCAGTACAAAGCTTGTTGATGCATATTGAATATGCACATACAAAAAAAAGACATACTCATGTTAAGTATATTGTTCAAGTGTAATGTTTTATTTGTTTCAAAGTATAAAAGTTAGAAGAATATCATAAAAAGTGACCATATTAAAGAAAAATAACATAAAATTTAAACCATATTTAATTCAATAAAGCCATATATTGGTTCTTTAATGATTAGAGAAACCATCGCTTAAGCTTCAACCACGTCGAGGTCTGCCAACAGATCGATTTCCAGCTCTTGGTCTGCCTACTGATCGACGCTCACTTCTAGGCCTACCGATCGAACGAATAGCTGTTGGGCTCGGGGCTCCTGCTTCATCATTATTTGCAGCAATAGAACCTTGAATGCCAGACTGACCCAAACTACTTCGTGCTTCAAGAATACTATCCTGCATTACCTCACCATCTGATTCACCAATAATGCTGTCATTGTCTGATAGTATCGCTTCTTCTTCTGACAATTCCCTAGCATCACGGGCACGACGACGTTCAACCCATGCCTCAAAACGACGAGCATCTCTGGCTGCTATTCTAGCTGACACTGAAGGTGAGTTACCATCAAGACCGCGCGTAAACCAATCCTCAGTTTCTGCAGATCGTTCAGCTGGATTTGAGTTCATTGCCACTTCGCGGATCATGCGCTCAAA
This sequence comes from Rhizopus delemar RA 99-880, assembly GCF_000149305.1. NCBI lineage: Eukaryota > Fungi > Mucoromycota > Mucoromycetes > Mucorales > Rhizopodaceae > Rhizopus > Rhizopus delemar. The sequence goes on along the minus strand of NW_027137858.1, from coordinate 10,497 downwards.
ACACTGCTTGACATTACCGGCATTCTCGCTCCTCCAAAGATACTCCAAGATGCGCTTGTAGCAATTCTCTTTGGTTCGGTTACGAGGCTTGATGAACGCTTTCAAAGGAGCCCATATACTTTCAATCATGTTGGTATGAATCTTTCCCGATATGGGCAAACCAGAAAATGAGCCTTGGTTACCTTGCACTTGATCTACCGTGGCAAAGTCTAAGGAATGATTGACAACCTGATGCCTGGCAAAGAAGAAGTTTCCGTCATTGTAAGCGCTTGTGTTGTCAAGTATCTCGCCAGTATGTTCGTCACACTCTTCTCTAGGGTGCAGACCGGAATATGCTCTCCATCCATCAGATCTAATGGTTGACCCACGCTGGCAGCTATCATAGATGATGGGCAACAGTGTTGCCGCTGACCGATTAGGGACGGTGCAAAAGAATTTGCGTCCTGCTTCATACCTAGGTCTCAGCTCTTGATCGCCAGTTCGGTGGTCAGTGTATGTATAAAACCGATCTGCCTCATTGATGGGGACCAAGCACTCAACCATACCAAAGACCCAGATGCCTTCTACACGATGACCACGATGGTTTTTTCGCTTGCCAAACTTCGATTCATCTATCTGTATGTGGTGACATCTTACATTAGAGCCTAGTTTATGCTCCTCTTGTCGATTATGGGCATTGTAGTCACTGAGCATCATTAAACGGAGATCATTCGCTAATGAAGTCACAGCAGGACGGCTCATGCCATGGGAATTGCAAATGTTGGTGATGCTTGAGTCTTTTAGATAATCATACATCACCGAAAGAGTGTAGTTTGTCATGCATTTACGATTGTAAAACACCGAGTTGTACGTACAGACGCGAGACTTTCTACCAGGGTGACCAATAGTATCACCATTTTCATCGATGTCAAGACCACCAGCACAGTAGTAAGTGAGCCTTCCATTTTCGGCCCGATTTCTCAAAACGCATACCTTCTGACAGCCATCAATACCACATATACTGGTTCTATCAAACGCGCTGTTCACAGATAAAAGATGGCTGCAAATGAGCATAACAAATTAGTAAAACTAGTCCCCTATCTTAATTCACCGCTTATGACGGTAGTTTACTTACTCCCATGCTCTTTCAGGGCTAACAATAACTTGTGCTTCAAGGATACGGTCACCAGCAGGAGGGACATAAGACCTGTAACGTGAGACTGGATCTATGAAAGATTTACCGTCCATCCACTATATATATATATACAAACTCCGCACGCGGAGTTTGGTATGCTTAATATGGTAATTGGGGCCACAGAACACGATTCCATTATTTTTAAGCGGAGTTTTTTAAGCCAAAATTGGCCAATTGTGAGATCTACTAAGAACAGTCGTTATTTTTCCTTTTTTATCACTTCACTCAAGAGGGATGACAAGTAGAAGGTCATTAAAAAAGTCCGGATCGAGATACGACTTCTGCAGGTCGAGAAAAACAGCTCCAAAAATTAGCAATTGCATGACAAAAAAGCTTGTGAAACGAAAATCGGCAAATTAGCATTCGTGGTGAACAGGTTATGATAATAGATTCTCATTTTGAAGGCGTTGGTTCGATTCCCGGTAGACGCTCAGCAAACATAGTCTACTTTTTGCATTATTTTTGGGTCTAAGTAACTTACTATTTTTTTTGGAAATATCAAAAGTTTTCGGAAAAATCTTATCAGTTCTGTATGGTAAAACGAATCCCCGTTGCGGAGATGTTGTCTATCTATCGGCTGGTTTCGGACAGATAACAAAACATGTAAAAAAGATATAAAAAGGCCGACCATTTCTTTTTTTTTTTCTTTCCTTCATCTTTTTATCAGTTTTATCAATCTCCAATGTCTTCTAACGCTGCTAACAACATGCCAACTCTTGCTTACATCGCAGAAAGAACCATGACGGCTGAATGTACATTGAAGTAAGTTTATTTTTTAACTGGGAGGGAAAGTAATTAAAGGCAACTGGTAAAAGTTATTTGAAGGAGAACGGTGCCTTTTTTTCTTCGCGCAAATGTAAAGAAGGCTCTGAAATGCGCTTGAACCAGTCCAGCCGGGATGGATTCTTTTGGCGATGCGGCTCAACCACCTGTGCGTGTGGGCGTAGCCGCATTTCTTACTTGGATGGATCCTTCTTTCAAGGTCGCAAGTCCATCATCCATCAAACTCTATTAGTAGTGTACCTCTTTTTGCTTCAAGTTCCGAACGGAGCAATATCCACCATGACTGGTCTTAGTCTGCCAACTGTTCATAACATTGTTAAAGACGTCTATCAAGTAATGGAGGCAGATCTTCGAATTGAAGATGTCCAAGTTGGTACGTGGTGCTTTGTTTATACTAGAGTATGTAATTAATAAATCATACTTAGGTGGGGTTGATAGTGCTGGACAGCCTATTGTCGTAGAGATAGATGAAAGCAAGTTTGGCAAGAGAAAGTACAACAAGGGGAAGAGAGTCGATGGTGTTTGGGTTGTTGGAGGCGTAGAGCGTACGCCCGAACGTAAGGTGTTCTTGCTGACGGTACCTAACCGCAACCAAAATACCTTGAAGCCCATAATCGATACTTTTGTTAAGGATGGTAACGATTACAATATGTATATGCTAGATGATCAGTGTACCTAACCCTTGTTGACAGGCTCACATGTCATGGTAGACTGTTGGAAAGGATATAAAGGGATCGACAGCGATCCAAGCCGAAGTCTTATTGTTCAAACAGTCAATCATTCCAAAACGTTTCGCGATCCAAAGACAGGTGCCTGCACAAACACCATTGAAGGTACGTACTTCTATAGATCATAGAATCCTTAAACGATGCTAACAACCAGCTATTAGGCACTTGGAATGGTATCAAACGAGGAGTGACCAGCCGTCATCGCACAGCATCGATGATGCCATGGAAATTAGTGGAGTTCATCTGGCGAAGAAAACATGCTGACAATCACTGGAAGACAATGCTTGCTTGTTTTTCGCAAGTGTCATTCACCAGAGCAGGTATTGCCAACCAAGGCCCATTGGTATCTTTGCTGACAACCGTCCTAGAAGATGCCACTGGTGATCAGGGCGATGAAGAGCCATTTATTTTTATCTCAGATGAAGATTCCAATAGCGAATCTGACGGAAATGATACCTCTGCACCTACTACGCCCGTAAAAAAACTCCGAACTGCTTAAAATAAACAAATAAAATTTTCATTGATAACCATAAAAATCAGGGCTTATAGCGCCTATTTTCTTTCCCCATTTATTTCCGCATATTACCATTTTTGAAAATAAAGGTTACATCATCTAAAAATAGACGATCCAGGCTTTCAAATGATGTATAGAACACGTCTGTACGCTCAAGTTTAGCTCCGCTACAGCCTTCCAAAACGATGGACGGTAAATCTTTCATTTAGCCCGTGAGACTACTTGACCAGATACTCGACCTCCTCTACGGGGAGTGGCATTGTTGTTGGAAGTGACGGAAGCAGATGAATTGGAGCGAGGCATAATAAGAATATAAAAAATAAAGATGAAAAAAAGAAAAGTCATGCCAGTTTATATAGTTGTTCGAGCGGAAAAAAAATTTGTTGCTTCACGTATGAGATATTCCAATAGCACATGGTTACAACTCGGAAATTAGTACACATGGTTACAAGTCGGAAGTTAGTGCTCGTGGTCACAACTCGGAAATCAATGCTCGTGGTTACAACTCGGAAATTAGTGCTCGTGGTCACAACTCGGAAATTAGTGCTCGTGGTCACAACTCGGAAATTAGTGCTCGTGGTCACAACTCGGAAGTCAATACTCATGGTTACAGCTCGGAATTAGTATTCGTGGTTAGGCTTCATTGCTTGTACGCACGTCGTTGTTACATTCACATATTAATACACCCGGATATAGCTTTAAGCAAGGCTATTGAAGCTTGTTTTGCACCAATAGGGTGCAGGATTACCAAATACATAATACGCTGAGTATAGCTTTCAAGTGCAGTCAGTAGCCAATCCGTTACCACGCCATAACCATTCTTGACGGTGAGCCAAATAATTTTTTCGTCTTTGAAGGACCGTAGCTCGTCGGGTAATACAGTGACACCTTTCAAAATACCACCATTGAAAGCGGAAAAATTATTTACATCGTTTGTGATATTGGATGCTTGTGTGCAACCAACAGCGGGCACGCAATCTCACTTTTTTAGTCCGCCAAAGGTAGTTTTTTTCTGTTGTAATGCGATTTACGAGCTGAGTTTAAGTGTGACGGTTATAAAAGTTACACCATTCGATCCGGAAAATTCGGGCGCATCGATTGCTATAATTGGATTTTACGTAGGTCAATTACCCGGTCCGGAATCTCCTTGCACCATATCTTTTCCTTCAGCCCAGTCTTGATATAAAGGTAATAGTAGCTTGATATGAGCTTTAACAGTGATACAATGAAGATATTTGGCTTCAAGGGACTCGACTTGTTGTTGATGTTTAGTAAAATAGTAATAGTAATAAAAGAGATTTGCGTTGAATGATATTTATTTAAAAATAATCAAAAGTAAAGTATGTCAGAAGTAAGTTTGTCAAAAGTAAGTGAATTAATTGTTTTTATAGTTTTTATGAATTTTATAACATGCTTTAAATTTAAAGCATGCCTTGATTTTAATGCACCTTTTAATTTTTGTGCCTTGCATTAATTTTTATGTACCTTCGGGTCAAAATTTATAATCTGCATCCTTACACTAGTTTACAGTTGAAAGTCCAAAAGAGATAATTGTGTTACATTGTAATGATTTGGTTTATAGTAGTTTCTCTGTTTGGGAGTGTTGAGTTAAGGTATAAATAAACAGATTTGGGTGTAATTGATATAAGAGTTGCTTTTATATGAGTCAGATTTGGCTTGATTCGCTTGTTATAGTGACCACCAGATCTTATAAAGTAGATCAGACTGTTTTGATAAAGGTAAAATAAAAAAAAAAAAAGATAAAAAGATAAATAAAAGGGGGTTTTACAATGAAGTATGATAGCTTCAAGGGACTTCTTGTTCTTGATGTTAAATAAAATAAGAGATAATTTGCCTCTTTAAAAGAATATTTATTTGATAAAAAGAAAAAGTAAAATAAGAAGTGAAGTAAGTAAGAAGTTAATAAGAAGTGAAGTATTTTTGTGATTATTATTTGGAGTTATTTATATGTTTTTGGATTTTATGCTTTTGTTCTGTTTTTGGTATTTTGGGTGGTTGTTATAACATAAGAGGCGGTTGTTGTATAGTGTAAGGTGGTCGTTGCAAATTGTTGTGAAATCTTTATATTTCAGGGTTTAGATAGGATTGAGGTAAGTTGTTAATATAATATATCGTGTTTTGAAGAAGGTGTTGAATATAATTTATATCCAAAGAAGTAAAATTGAATAGATGTATGTTTGAGTGTAAGTGACCACCAGATCTTATTAAGTTGATCAGACTTGAATTGAATAAAAAGAATAAAGGTAAAGTAAAGATAAAATAAAAGGGATTTACAATGAAATATAAGTTTCAAGGGATTATTGGTTCTTCCTATTTATACAAATAAAATAAAGAGATATTTGGATTCAAAGGATATTTATTGTGATAAAGTAAGGTAATGTAAAATAATAGGTAAGATAATAGGATAAGATAATAATAATAATTGAAATATTTATAAAAAGATACTGATATTTATATGTTTTTTGATTTTCATATTTTTATGCTGTTTTTGGTTTTTCTTTTGTTTTCTTCTTTTTTTTGTTGTCCTTGAATTCCTTTGCTATTAGCATAGTGTTATTTTGTAGTATGGTTGGTTTAGTTTGAGTGTTTTAGAGAAGTTTTTCTTGAAATTTTTAAAGTAAGGTACTGTAGTGACCACCAGATCTTTTAATTAAGATCAAATAAAGGTAAAGATAAAAAAAATAAAGGGATCAGGAACTTTTTATGAGAAGGTTGCCTGTTTATTGAATAAAATATATAAAATAAAAAAATGTGAGTAGAACTGTACTGTCCTTTTTCTTCATCTAAATAGTTGGGATATTTATATTGTTAAATTTTTTTTTTTTTTCTTTTTGACTTTTTTCATTTTTTTGACTTCTTTCATTTTCTTGACTTTTTTCATTTTTTTGACTTTTTTCATTTTTTTGACCTTTCTCATTTTTTGACTTTTTTCATTTTTTGACTTCTTTGTCACAGATCGTCGGACCACGGGAAGAATCGTCCTCGATTCTTGACCAAGCGTCTGTTTGTTTGATTTTTAAAGATAAGGCACGGAAGAGACTATAACCAGGTACAATTGTTTTAAGGGCTGTTTGTTTTGCTGCTATGTAAATGGTTACTGATTCTGGAGTAGGCTTTGGCCTTCTGAACTTGAAGTGGGCCCATCGCGATACATTTAATGATATAAGTTCACAAAGAGAGTCCTTTAGTTCTTGCAAACGTTCAATTTCTCTTATAGCCGCCTTATATTGTTCATATTGGTTTTGAATAAGCGCTTCAATGTTCATTAACAATTCAAAATCATCTTCTATTTCCCAATTGGCTTCTTGGTCTTCCTGATTATGTCCTTCTAACATTGCCTTGATTCCCTCTACAGTGTAAATTGCATATTCTTCCCTTGTAAATGTGATACCATCGATTTCATATGTAAGATTCGTAGGTCCAATATTACAATCTTCCCACATTATTAAAAAATCGTTCATTACTGTTAAAGCTGCTTCATAGCCTTGTTCTTGATATACCTTCTTGATGTAAGTATCCATATCCATGGAAAATGCATTGTTGTTCTGGTTAACCATTGATACGGGGACTTGTTCGTTTGTTTTGTTCATTGAAATAAAATATAGCTTTTCCATTTTTTTTTTCCTCTATTTATATACTTTTTTTTTTTGTATTGCTGATTGATACTAGTCACATGTTGTTTCATCTTAATGAAATAACTCCTTTGCTTGTTCATCTAATTTGGTCATAACATGTCTCAGGTTTTCTTGACACCATTGCACTTTTGGTAACAGGTACGGTTTCATTCTGTTTCCGTGTACCCTTCTTAATTTGGTATCTTCTGGATTCATGCTCTTGATGTGATACGTGCCTTTGCCTAATATGTGTTGTACAACATAAGGTCCTTCCCACTTGTCTTGTAACTTTGCTGACCAAGATGTGGATAAGTAATCTTTATAGATGAGTACCAAGTCTCCTAGTCTAAATGGAGGTTTCAGTTCTTTGCGTTCATCTAATATCTTGTTTTCTATCTGCTTCTTCTGTGATTCTTGCGTTTGGCGTATATTTTGCGCTGCAACTTTTCTTATGTTACTGAGATTATGTATTTGATGGATTGTCCTATGTTTCAGAATGGCTTCAAACTTTGGTGAATTTCGTTCGTATATATGATAGTCCATGTCAAATGGCGTTTTTGGTTCGTAACCGTAGAGTAGGAAGAATGGCGTTTGTTGTGTAGATGCTTGTTTAATTGTTCGATAAGCGAAAAGTGCCGCTGGTAAATATTGATCCCAGTCTTCTTTTTCGTCCACACTTCTTTTCTGTAATATTTGTCCTAACGTTCTGTTGAAACGTTCTATCAACCCGTTACTTTGTGGGCTATAAGGTGTAGTTGTTTTATGAATAATTGAATATGTTCTGCAAACTTGCTGTAAAAGCTTGCTGATAAACGGCTTGCCATTATCGGAAATTATAATAGTTGGACATCCATGTCTACATATGATCTCTTCGTATAAGAACAGTGAAATTTCGGAAGCTGTTTGAAAACGGATAGGTCTAGCTTCAACGTATTTGGTGAGGTAGTCAATTGCTGCGATAATATATCGATATCCAGCTCTAGACGCTTGTACATGCTTAACATCTAATGCTATTCGATCAAAAGGTTTTGTAGATACTGGCACAGGGTATAATTCTTCATTCAGAGATTTCTTTCCATACTTTTGACATCTATGACATTTCTTTACGTATTCCATTATATCTTTAGTCATGTTGTCCCAGTAATAACGTGATGCTATTTTGTGCAATGTGTTGTTATAAGCCATGTGTCCACCTAGAGGATGCTGATGGTATGTATACATGATTTCTTCTGCTTCTTGTTTATTCATTACTTTCCGTATAATACCATTTTCAGTATTATAACGATAAAGTGTGTTTTGGTATATGGTGAACTTGTGTGCTTCTTTTTGTAGGTATTTTGCTTGCTTCTTTGAAATACCTTCTGGCAATTTCAAGTCTTGTAAATATTGTTTCAGCATGTCTATTTGTTTTTGTTCCATTTTTTTTTTGTTGAATAAAGTTTTTGTGTTACTAATCGTTATTTGTGATACTGTATCTATTGTTTGATGTTTCAGGGTTCTTTTTGATAATGTGATGTATTCTAAATTTGTAAAATTTCCATTTTTCTAATCTCGGTGTTTTCGGTTGTATGAAAATTTTCGTTTTCTGAAATTTGGGGGCCGTGCTCCTCGAATGATTTTTTTTTTTGTTTTGTGTTGTTTTTGGATTTTTGTTGTTTTAGGTATCATCTTCCCTCCCATCCTCCTATTGATGAATAGTAATATATATGTTGGTAATAATAGTTGTAAAGTTATAGTCGTCTAATATCCTAGTCTTGACAAGAAATCTGCACTTTCATTGACACGTCCAGGTCGATACTTGATATCAAAGTCGTACTCTGACAATGTGACAATCCATCGTGCGATAAGTCCGGTGGGGTTTGGTGTTTTCAGTAAACCAGTTAAGGCTGAATGATCAGTAATGATCATAAATTTCTTTCCATGTAAATAAGGTCGAAACAGTTTTACAGCCCAAATGACGGCTAAGCATTCTAGTTTTGTAGGTGCGTAGTTAGCCTCGTTTGGCTTGAGACCTCGACTTGCAAATACAACCGGATGTTCTTTTCCATCTTCATCTAACTGTGACAATACACATCCTAGTCCTAATTTTGATGCGTCCGTTACTAAAATGAACTCCTTGTTGAAGTCTGGTCTTGCTAATACAGGTGCTGTGGTTAGCAACTTTTTGAGTGTTTCGAATGATTCTGTTGTTTGTTGTGTCCACGGGATCTTCTTCTTTGTTTTCGTCTGGTCGTGCAAAGGTCTAGCTATCGCTGCGAAATCCTTAATGAAACGTCTATAGTATGATGCAATTCCTAAGAATGACCTGACTTGAGTTGTAGTTGTTGGTTGTGGATATTCGACTATCTTCTTTATCTTTTCTGGATCTGTATGTATACCATCTTTGGTTACGATATATCCAAAAAATTTTAAATGATCTTTAAAGAAAAAGCATTTTTCCGGGTTGAGCTTCAGGTTTGCTGTTTCTACACACTGGAATACTAGTTCTAAGTGTTGGAGATGTTCTTGATCGTTGTTTGAGTATACATTTAAGTCGTCGATATAAGCTACTAGGCATTTATTGATCAATGGTCGAAAACATAGATCTATCAATCTTTGGAAAGTGGCTGGAGAGTTTACTAAACCCATAGGTAAGGTATTGTAATGATATGTTCCAAATTTGGTAGTAAATGCTGTCAGCTCTTTGCTTGATTCGTCTAAGGGTACTTGATGAAATCCAGCTCGCATGTCAAGTGCTGAGAACACTTTGGCTTTTCCTAGCGTATCTAATAGATCGTCTATTCTTGGTAAAGGATATGCATCCTTCTTTGTTACTGTGTTGAGCTTTCGGTAGTCGATTACCATTCTATATTCACCGTTTTTCTTCTTTACTAAGATAACTGGCGCAGCCCAAGGACTATTTGATGGGGATATTACTCCTAACTTGCAATACTTGTCCAATTCCTTTTGAAGATATTCCGCTTCTAAGGGGCTGATTCGATATGGTCTATGGCTGATTGGCATTGTATCTTCTTGTATAATAATCTTGTGATTTATAACGTCTGTTCGTCCTATGGTATCATTATTCCAATCGAATACATGATCGTATCTACTGAGTAGAGCTCGCAGTTGCTTTCGAATGTCAGATGGTAATTCTCCTATTTCCAGTTTTTCATATAATGCAGTATCCAACAGTTTATGTTTCGTTTTGTGCTTGTTTCTAATATCACTAGTTCCTATTGTACATAGATCGTGATTCGTTTGTAAAGTATAGGCTGATATGACTTTATCTCGATGTAAATTGTATCGTTCTAATATTCCTAGCTCTTCTTCTGGTTCTACGATAATTACTTCATTGGTGCGATTAAAGGGTCGTATTTCAACTGTCCGCTTATTCACAATTAGGGTAGAACATGTATCAAAGTATCCGCTAGCATTATTTAGCTTAGGGTGAGTTGTTTCAAAGTGATAAATCAAATCGGGTATTTCTTTTTCTGGTTTGTCCAATGTTAAGGTCATCGATGAGTTAGCTGGTATTGTTAATCCGGATGCTGTAGCTTGTATGAAGTGAGATTTTTTGAAATTTGTTATAATAACTTTCTCTTTTGTTCCATCTTCTAATACTAATAGAGACTGATTTTCTTTTTCATCATCTGTTATTTCCTCTTCAGTGTCATTTTCTGA
>NW_027137859.1:0-23781 GCF_000149305.1 Rhizopus delemar RA 99-880 | reverse complement strand
AAAAAAATCTTTTTTGGTGGCTTACACTCTGTGACGAGCAAGATTATAAGCTGATATTGAAATATTTGAAGCGGTTCCAAAATTGTACAAGTGTAGTCGGCATTTGTAAGTGGCTATAACTCCATCCAAAATGACGTTATCGCCGACTGAATAGTACCAAAAGAAAGCCAAGAAGCTATACTTTCGAATGATATAGAGCATGCTGTAGCTTATTTATCGTTTTGGTGTCGATAAATCTTACAGAAGCAAAAAATGCAAAACACTTGTACAATTTTGTAAGCTACTGTATATGGCCCAGAACCGTTCGAATGTGCCTTTGAGTTTTGATTCTCGGTATTACGAGTTAGGGTGCGCATAGAGTGACATTTTATACGTCATCAGAGAGCCAAGAGTTTGTACTCTTAGGAAATATGTATTAGATATGGTATCTTGTATGCGCAATAGGTCACAAAAGATGCAGAAAGAAAAAAATACGTTTTGTGCGAACGGTTTTGGTAGCCACTGTATGTGTCGTATTTACCTTAATAATTTTCTTAATGTCGTGTAAGATCACTCAAAAGATTCTTCAACTAATAATTTGACTGTATATCATATATAGCCCAAAGTGCTATATACGATAAACAGCCCACACAATTTATACCGTACTACCTCGGACCCTAAATCACATTATTATATTCTAAGACGTAGTTTGTATTGAATGGGCTCTCTCTCTCGTCCTTACTCAATAAAGAGGTTCAAGAGACTCATCGATTTTTCGACTTATTTTATTACTTATATTAATCGAGAGAAATAACACGCCTATTCCACAGTATGTACTGTAATGATTTTATAGTAGTAGTAGTTTCTCTGTTTGGATGTATTGGGTTAAGGTTTAAATAAACAGATTTGGGTGTAATTGATATAAGAGTTGCTTTTATATGAGTCAGATTTGGCCTGATTCGCTTGTTATAGTGACCACCAGATCTTATAAAGTAGATCAGACTGCTTTGATAAAGGTAGAGTAAAAAAAAAGATAAAAAGATAAATAAAAGGGGGTTTTACAATGAAGTATGATAGCTTCAAGGGACTTCTTGTTCTTGATGTTAAATAAAATAAGAGATAATTTGCCTCTTTAAAAGAATATTTATTTGATAAAAAGAAAAAGTAAGATAAGAAGTGAAGTAAGTAAGAAGTTAAGAAAGTATTTTTGTGATTATTATTTGAGGTTATTTATATGTTTTTGGATTTTATGATCTTGTTCTGTTTTTGGTATTTTGGATGGCTGTTATAACATAAGAGACGGTTGTTGTATAGTGTGAGATTGGAGTTTGTAAGGTTTTTAGAGTGTTAAATAGGTTTGTATTGAATAAGTCTTGATATAAGATCAAAGGCTTATGTAGGATTTGATTCCAAAAAGAGTAATGATTTGAGTGTGAGTTTCTTGCGTTAAGTGACCACCAGATCTTTTGAAGTAGATCAAACTATTTTGAGTAAAGTGAAATAAAAAGATAAAATAAAAGTAAAATAAAAAGGATTTACAATGAAGTGTATATACTTCAAGGGACTTCTTGTTCTTGATGTTAAGTAAAATAAAAGAAAAATAGAAGAGATTTACTTTGAATGATATTTATTAAAATAATCAAAAAGTAAAGTAAATAAAGCAAAGTAAAGTAAGTAAAAGTAAGTGTAAGTAAGTGAAGTTAGAAAAAGAATAAGAAATATTGGGCTATTTATATATTTTTTTGGTTTTTCTGATTATGTATTGTTTTTGGTGATGTTTTGATAAAAGTTTTTGTATGAATTCATAGAGTTATATGAATACATAGAGTTGTATGCGTTTGCATTGCTGTATGAATTCAGGCAAGATTCGTGACACCAAGAATTGAATTTTCTACATTCGTTGTGCTACAATAGTGTAAGGTGGTCGTTGCAAACTGTAAGGCGTTCGTTATAAACTGCAACGATTTAAATTCCGCCGTTTTGTTCTTGCGTGTTACAGTGTGATGATTGGATTGTGTAAGGCTTTTGTAGTATAAATAGATTTGTACTGAATAAGTCTTGATATAAGATCAAAGGTTTAGATAGGATTTGATTCCAAAAAGAGTAATAGATTGAATATAAGTTCGCTTGTAATAAGTGACCACCAGATCTTGTTAAGTAGATCAAACTGTTTTGAGTAAAGTAAAATAAAAAGATAATATAATAGGGATTACAATGAAGTGTATATGCTTCAAGGGACTTCTTGTTCTTGATGTTAAGTAAAATAAAAGAAATTTACTTTGAATGATATTTATTTGAAATAATCAAAAAGTTATATGAAGTAAGTAGAAACAAGGTTATGTAGAAACAAAAGTAAGTAAGAACAAAAGTAAGTAGGTAAAGTATAAGAAATATTGAAGTTATTTATATGTTTTTGGTTTTTCTGATTATATGCTGTTTTTGATGATTTTATGGATATTCTATATTTTTTTTGTATTTTTCTGGATTTATCTGTATTCATACGTATTTGTTTGTATGTTCCTGGATTTAAACTAATTGGAGAGAGAAAAGTCGAATGCTGCCAAAGTTTGCTGCATTGTGTTACAACAGTACCTTCGGGTCAAAAATTATAATCTGCATCTTTACAGTGTAACTTTAACGTTTTTGTTGTAATGGCCTTAAGAGTTTAGAAGTAAATTTGACTTTTCTTTAGAGTGTAAAAGAATTTGAGATCAAAGATTTGTGTTTAAACGAATAAATTTGGTTTGCTTGTAGTAAGTGACCACCAGATCTTGTATTGTAGATCAAACAGTAAAAAGTAATAAAGAGTTTTCTTGATAAGAGAATATAAAAGTGATACGATGAAGATAATTTGACTTCAAAGGACTTGACTTGCTTGAGTTATAAAATAAAAATAAAGAGTTTTGATAAAGAGGAACTCGATGTTTATTTGAATAAAAGATATTTTTAAAAGTGAAGTTCAGTCCAGTTCAGTGAATTTATAAGAGGGGATATTTATATGATTATCATTTTTTTGTGTTTTTCTATTTTTGAATTTTTTTTTTGGTTTATCTTCAGGGACTGAGGTCCCTCCTACGACTGGGTCCCTCCTACGACTGAGTCCTTTCTTCAGCAAAAGTTACACCAACTGCGTCACAGTAACATAACCCAAAAGGAGAATAAAACATATGACACATTTGTGCTACATTACTATTGTTATTTTGTAGTATGGTTGGTTTAGTTTGAGTGTTTTAGAGAAGTTTTTCTTGAAATTTTTAAAGTAAGGTACTGTAGTGACCACCAGATCTTTTAATTAAGATCAAATAAAGGTAGAGGTAAAAAAAATAAAGGGATCAGGAACTTTTATGAGAAGGTTGCCTGTTTATTGAATAAAATATACAAAATAAAATGTGAGTAGAACTGTACTGTCCTTTTTCTTCATCTAAATAGTTGGGATATTTATATTGTTAAATTTTTTTTTTTTCTCTTTTTGACTTTTTTCATTTTTTTGACTTCTTTCATTTTCTTGACTTTTTTCATTTTTTTGACTTTTTTCATTTTTTTGACCTTTCTCATTTTTTGACTTTTTCATTTTTTGACTTCTTTGTCACAGATCGTCGGACCACGGGAAGAATCGTCCTCGATTCTTGACCAAGCGTCTGTTTGTTTGATTTTTAAAGATAAGGCACGGAAGAGACTATAACCAGGTACAATTGTTTTAAGGGCTGTTTGTTTTGCTGCTATGTAAATGGTTACTGATTCTGGAGTAGGCTTTGGCCTTCTGAACTTGAAGTGGGCCCATCGCGATACATTTAATGATATAAGTTCACAAAGAGAGTCCTTTAGTTCTTGCAAACGTTCAATTTCTCTTATAGCCGCCTTATATTGTTCATATTGGTTTTGAATAAGCGCTTCAATGTTCATTAACAATTCAAAATCATCTTCTATTTCCCAATTGGCTTCTTGGTCTTCCTGATTATGTCCTTCTAACATTGCCTTGATTCCCTCTACAGTGTAAATTGCATATTCTTCCCTTGTAAATGTGATACCATCGATTTCATATGTAAGATTCGTAGGTCCAATATTACAATCTTCCCACATCATTAAAAAATCGTTCATTACTGTTAAAGCTGCTTCATAGCCTTGTTCTTGATATACCTTCTTGATGTAAGTATCCATATCCATGGAAAATGCATTGTTGTTCTGGTTAACCATTGATACGGGGACTTGTTCGTTTGTTTTGTTCATTGAAATAAAATATAGCTTTTCCATTTTTTTTTTCCTCTATTTATATACTTTTTTTTTTGTATTGCTGATTGATACTAGTCACATGTTGTTTCATCTTAATGAAATAACTCCTTTGTTTGTTCATCTAATTTGGTTATAACATGTCTCAGGTTTTCTTGACACCATTGCACTTTTGGTAACAGGTACGGTTTCATTCTGTTTCCGTGTACCCTTCTTAATTTGGTATCTTCTGGATTCATGCTCTTGATGTGATACGTGCCTTTGCCTAATATGTGTTGTACAACATAAGGTCCTTCCCACTTGTCTTGTAACTTTGCTGACCAAGATGTGGATAAGTAATCTTTATAGATGAGTACCAAGTCTCCTAGTCTAAATGGAGGTTTCAGTTCTTTGCGTTCATCTAATATCTTGTTTTCTATCTGCTTCTTCTGTGATTCTTGCGTTTGGCGTATATTTTGCGCTGCAACTTTTCTTATGTTACTGAGATTATGTATTTGATGGATTGTCCTATGTTTCAGAATGGCTTCAAACTTTGGTGAATTTCGTTCGTATATATGATAGTCCATGTCAAATGGCGTTTTTGGTTCGTAACCGTAGAGTAGGAAGAATGGCGTTTGTTGTGTAGATGCTTGTTTAATTGTTCGATAAGCGAAAAGTGCCGCTGGTAAATATTGATCCCAGTCTTCTTTTTCGTCCACACTTCTTTTCTGTAATATTTGTCCTAATGTTCTGTTGAAACGTTCTATCAACCCGTTACTTTGTGGGTTATAAGGTGTAGTTGTTTTATGAATAATTGAATATGTTCTGCAAACTTGCTGTAAAAGCTTGCTGATAAACGGCTTGCCATTATCGGAAATTATAATAGTTGGACATCCATGTCTACATATGATCTCTTCGTATAAGAACAGTGAAATTTCGGAAGCTGTTTGAAAACGGATAGGTCTAGCTTCAACGTATTTGGTGAGGTAGTCAATTGCTGCGATAATACAGTTGTTGGAATAATTGTTCGAATGTTTTGCAATTTTATACGTTTTGCTTTGTATCTCTGCAGTCAAATACGATAGAGCTACGTACAATACCTCATTAAAAAGCGACAGCTTTCGCATATAGCATATAAAAATCTAGGGGTCTGGAATTATTTCCATATATAGTAAGACCAAATTGCGTCAAGCATATGCATTCGAACAATTTTTCCAATTGAATCATCTTTTATTTAATACCGTGTATGACCGCCTTTAGCTTTAATAACTGCTCTACAACGAGCTGGCATACTCTTGATATATGCTTGGCATTACTCTTTGGTACAAGAAATACATTCTTTCTCGATTCTAGACCAGAGATCATGCAGTCCTTTATCCCTATCTTCATCTAAGCTCAGCCTCAGCTTTAAATGGTGCCAGAGATGCTCTATAGGATTCAAATCAGGACTTTGAGCAGGCCAACTGAAAGTATGCTCTTCTTTTAACCCATTTTCCTTAAACCAAACATGAGCAAGCTTTGATGTGTGCTTAAGATCACTGTCGTGTTGAAAATAAATAGATTCCTGTTGGTAACCATAGTACTTCAGACTGTCCATCAGTGTAGTTGACAGGATATGAACATAATCGGATGCTTTCATAGTACCATTCTCAATTGCGCAGGCATATCCAGGACCATCCCACGTCATACAACCCCAAAGCAGCACACTGCCAGCTCCTCCTTTGACTGTAAGGTCAAGATGATGAGGCTGCAATTTGTTACCAGGTCGTTTCCAAAAGTACTTACAGCCATCTGAACCCCAAACATTAATCTTGGTCTTATCAGAAAACACTATACGTCTCCAGTCATCTTCTGTCTAATCTTTGTGAGCTTTAGCCCACTTTAGTCTAGCTTCCATGTGACATTTTTTGAGGAGAGGCTTTTTCTTCTTAATTTGGGTATCGAAACCCATACTGTGAAGCATTTTTACTGTACCAAAATAGCCTATCTTGTGACCAATACTGTTTAAATATGGCCATACGCTCTTTGCAGTCTTAAGTGAACCATTTACAAGCTCTCTCTTCAGGTAATTCTTTGTCGTTGAGCTTATAGTAGTCTTTTTACCAGCATGACCTCGAGTACGTTTCGGTGTATACAAGCCCTTGTGCTTGCTCAAAGTGGACGTTAATACTCCTGGAACATGTTCCATGATCTCTGAGTATGATAAACCCTTTTTCAACAGCTACCGGATGCTCTCTTGCTTGCTACGAGATAAAGGATGTACCATGATATAAGGACGTATAGACTGTACGAGATGGAAGGGAAACACCGTAAAACACAGCCTTATTTATATATTTTAAGCTCCGATTAATAGCAAAAGCGTTGTTTCATAATTACATCATTTTGTAATGCTGTATTTGTGATGTCAGAAGCGGCAACGATATCATTATTATAGAATGCATTGAGTTGGAAAAATTGTTCGAATGCATATGCTTGACGCAATTTGGTCTTACTATATATGGAAGTAATTCCGTAACACTAGCTTTTTATATGTTATATCCGACGGCTGTCGCTTTCTAATGAGGTATTGTACGTAGCTCTATCGTATTTGACTGCAGAGATACAAAGCAAAACGTATAAAATTGCAAAACATTCGAACAATTATTCCAACAACTGTATATCGATATCCAGCTCTAGACGCTTGTACATGCTTAACATCTAATGCTATTCGATCAAAAGGTTTTGTAGATACTGGCACAGGGTATAGTTCTTCATTCAGAGATTTCTTTCCATACTTTTGACATCTATGACATTTCTTTACGTATTCCATTATATCTTTAGTCATGTTGTCCCAGTAATAACGTGATGCTATTTTGTGCAATGTGTTGTTATAAGCCATGTGTCCATCTAGAGGATGCTGATGGTATGTATACATGATTTCTTCTGCTTCTTGTTTATTCATTACTTTCCGTATAATACCATTCTCAGTATTATAACGATAAAGTGTGTTTTGGTATATGGTGAACTTGTGTGCTTCTTTTTGTAGGTATTTTGCTTGCTTCTTTGAAATACCTTCTGGCAATTTCAAGTCTTGTAAATATTGTTTCAGCATGTCTATTTGTTTTTGTTCCATTTTTTTTTGTTGAATAAAGTTTTTGTGTTACTAATCGTTATTTGTGATACTGTATCTATTGTTTGATGTTTCAGGGTTCTTTTTGATAATGTGATGTATTCTAAATTTGTAAAATTTCCATTTTTCTAATCTCGGTGTTTTCGGTTGTATGAAAATTTTCGTTTTCTGAAATTTGGGGGCCGTGCTCCTCGAATGATTTTTTTTTGTTTTGTGTTGTTTTTGGATTTTTGTTGTTTTAGGTATCATCTTCCCTCCCATCCTCCTATTGATGAATAGTAATATATATGTTGGTAATAATAGTTGTAAAGTTATAGTCGTCTAATATCCTAGTCTTGACAAGAAATCTGCACTTTCATTGACACGTCCAGGTCGATACTTGATATCAAAGTCGTACTCTGACAATGTGACAATCCATCGTGCGATAAGTCCGGTGGGGTTTGGTGTTTTCAGTAAACCAGTTAAGGCTGAATGATCAGTAATGATCATAAATTTCTTTCCATGTAAATAAGGTCGAAACAGTTTTACAGCCCAAATGACGGCTAAGCATTCTAGTTTTGTAGGTGCGTAGTTAGCCTCGTTTGGCTTGAGTCCTCGACTTGCAAATACAACCGGATGTTCTTTTCCATCTTCATCTAACTGTGACAATACACATCCTAGTCCTAATTTTGATGCGTCCGTTACTAAAATGAACTCCTTGTTGAAGTCTGGTCTTGCTAATACAGGTGCTGTGGTTAGCAACTTTTTGAATGTTTCGAATGATTCTGTTGTTTGTTGTGTCCACGGGATCTTCTTCTTTGTTTTCGTCTGGTCGTGCAAAGGTCTAGCTATCGCTGCGAAATCCTTAATGAAACGTCTATAGTATGATGCAATTCCTAAGAATGACCTGACTTGAGTTGTAGTTGTTGGTTGTGGATATTCGACTATCTTCTTTATCTTTTCTGGATCTGTATGTATACCATCTTTGGTTACGATATATCCAAGAAATTTTAAATGATCTTTAAAGAAAAAGCATTTTTCCGGGTTGAGCTTCAGGTTTGCTGTTTCTACACACTGGAATACTAGTTCTAAGTGTTGGAGATGTTCTTGATCGTTGTTTGAGTATACATTTAAGTCGTCGATATAAGCTACTAAGCATTTATTGATCAATGGTCGAAAACATAGATCTATCAATCTTTGGAAAGTGGCTGGAGAGTTTACTAAACCCATAGGTAAGGTATTGTAATGATATGTTCCAAATTTGGTAGTAAATGCTGTCAGCTCTTTGCTTGATTCGTCTAAGGGTACTTGATGAAATCCAGCTCGCATGTCAAGTGCTGAGAACACTTTGGCTTTTCCTAGCGTATCTAATAGATCGTCTATTCTTGGTAAAGGATATGCATCCTTCTTTGTTACTGTGTTGAGCTTTCGGTAGTCGATTACCATTCTATATTCACCGTTTTTCTTCTTTACTAAGATAACTGGCGCAGCCCAAGGACTATTTGATGGGGATATTACTCCTAACTTGCAATACTTGTCCAATTCCTTTTGAAGATATTCCGCTTCTAAGGGGCTGATTCGATATGGTCTATGGCTGATTGGCATTGTATCTTCTTGTATAATAATCTTGTGATTTATAACGTCTGTTCGTCCTATGGTATCATTATTCCAATCGAATACATGATCGTATCTACTGAGTAGAGCTCGCAGTTGCTTTCGAATGTCAGATGGTAATTCTCCTATTTCCAGTTTTTCATATAATGCAGTATCCAACAGTTTATGTTTCGTTTTGTGCTTGTTTCTAATATCACTAGTTCCTATTGTACATAGATCGTGATTCGTTTGTAAAGTATAGGCTGATATGACTTTATCTCGATGTAAATTGTATCGTTCTAATATTCCTAGCTCTTCTTCTGGTTCTACGATAATTACTTCATTGGTGCGATTAAAGAGTCGTATTTCAACTGTCCGCTTATTCACAATTAGGGTAGAACATGTATCAAAGTATCCGCTAGCATTATTTAGCTTAGGGTGAGTTGTTTCAAAGTGATAAATCAAATCGGGTATTTCTTTTTCTGGTTTGTCCAATGTTAAGGTCATCGATGAGTTAGCTGGTATTGTTAATCCGGATGCTGTAGCTTGTATGAAGTGAGATTCTTTGAAATTTGTTATAGTAACTTCCTCTTTTGTTCCATCTTCTAATACTAATAGAGACTGATTTTCTTTTTCATCATCTGTTATTTCCTCTTCAGTATCATTTTCTGAGCTTTCTTCTTCTTCTGATTCAGTTTCTTCAATATCATCGTCATAACTATCATCGGATTGTTCTTCATCAGATTGCTCTAACTTGTTATTGGTTAGGCTAACTGGGGGTTGATATGTCTGCTGATAAGACCTCATTTTTGGCAATACAATATTCTTCCGTTCGTAATACAGTGGGTCAAAAAACTGCACCAACGCAACTCAGTTTTTCGGAAATACCAGTATAGCTCTGTCAGTTTAACAGTAAACATTACGAAACTTGGAACAAAAAGAGTTAATACTGTTACTATTTATTGATAAAAGTTTCAAAGTCAGTTGCGGAGTATTGATCTAAGGAGCGCTCAGCAAAAAGAGGAGGTCGGTTGGTGCAGTTTTTTGACTTTTAAAATGAAAAGGTATTTGGTATCATATGTTCGGACTGAGACTATTCCGGCGGATTTAATCTAATTTTTTTTATTACTAGTCACACTGGGGACCTTAAAATAAATTTTTTTGCAATTGTTTTCTTTTTTTTCTTTCCTACTTTACCCAAACCCATCATACATCGTCAGTATCCATCCATCATTAGAAATGCCCAAAAAGCTTCCATCCGATATTCAAAACAGTATCAAAGCATTATTAGAGAACGGTGTTGATCCTGCAGTCATTGGGAAACGAGTTGGAGTGCATAGAAATACCGTCAATAGGTATGCAAATAAGTGGATACACGATAGAATACGTAAAAGAGGAGGCAGACCGAGCATTGTGGCAGAGTCAACACGTCGATACATCAAGAGACAAGTGCTCACAGGTTGTTTAAAGACTGCCAAGGATGTGCAAATGAAGTTGGAGGAGCTGGGACACCCTATGTCGTATCAATCGGCAATTAATGTCTTACATTCAGTTGAAATTTATGCTGAGATCAAAAAGAAGAAGCCATTATTGACTGAAAAGCACAAGAAGGCTCGATTAACATGGGCTAAAAAGCATCAATATTGGACAGTACATGATTGGCGACGTGTTATCTTTTCTGATGAGACGAAAATCAACATTTGGGGCTCTGATGGTTGCAAGTATTACTGGAAAAGAAAATGTGATCGTTTACAGCCTCACCATATCGACGTTACTGTGAAGCATGGAGGCGGTGGTCTCATGTTATGGGGTTGTATAACCAGCGAAGGACCTGGATACGCATGTCAGATCTATAATGGCACCATGAATTCAGAGGTATACCAAGAAATCCTTGGTACAAGTCTAAAAGACACTATGGAATACTATGGTCTGAACTGGGAAACGTCGGTATTTCAGCACGATAATGATCCCAAACATCGATCAAAGTCCACAACACAATGGATGAAGGATAGTGGCATGATTTACATTGACGATTGGCCATCACAAAGTCCAGATCTTAATCCTATTGAACATATATGGCATCATTTGAAGTTAAAGCTAAGCATGTATGATAATAGGGCGACTAGCATCCATGAACTGTGGCAAAGAGTCGAAAATGAATGGAATTCGTTTACTAAGGAACAATGCATCAAGTATATAGACAGTATGCCCGACAGAATACAAGCTGTCTTAGCAGAAAAGGGTGGATCCACTAAATATTAGAAAAGTCAAAAAACTGCACCAACCGACCTCCTCTTTTTGCTGAGCGCTCCTTAGATCAATACTCCGCAACTGACTTTGAAACTTTTATCAATAAATAGTAACAGTATTAACTCTTTTTGTTCCAAGTTTCGTAATGTTTACTGTTAAACTGACAGAGCTATACTGGTATTTCCGAAAAACTGAGTTGCGTTGGTGCAGTTTTTTGACCCACTGTATATGGGTAGTTTGGCCTTTTGATGTTTGTATTTGACCTTCAAGGTTAAGGTGTCAAAGTCAATTCTTGCTTTTGCACGGTTTAACCAATTGTTTCCCAGGATAAGGTGTGTAGGGCATGATGGTAATACTTCAATGGTACATGGAATAACCATATCATCTTTTATTCCAATTGGTACATCATATATCAATCCAAGACCTGTCTGCTTTGAGCCATTTCCTAGAGTGAAAATGCTGTCTGATGCTGAATCTATTTCTAATCCTAGGGCATCTGCTAAAGCCTTCGACATACATGTTTTTGCAGCACCACTATCGACTAATGCTTTTATGTTTTTGTCGCCAATGCTTACGGTTGAATACACAGCGGTTGTGTTTAATTCTTCATCCTCCAGTAATGCCATGGTTTGTTGTAATTGCTGGGATGCTTGATCTTGTTTTGGCTTTCGTTTTGGTCTACACTCGCTTACAAGTTTTCTTCTTAATGCAGGTGCTACTGTAATTAAATCACCTATATCTATGTCGGCTTTGTGTCGTAACACATCTGATACAATGTCGTATTTGATGTCAGGTTGTGTTCTTTTTATTCTAGGTGTCTTATGCTTCTGCTTTTCTTGTATAGGCAAGTCCATGTCAACTTCAATGTTTTGTGGTTGCATTGATACCTTTGGTCTAGTTGTCGGGTGAACTTCTTCGATATGACTTCTTGTTGTTACTCGTTTCGTCACAGAAGGTCCTGCTACTTGCTTTCCTTTGTCCTTAGCTTGTCTATTTTTTGGATATGGGGTTGCGGTTCCGACTTCAGGAGGTTTTTCCGGTCTGATAGCTGCATATAGATCTTTATTATGCTTTGAGTTTTTATTTTCCGTTTCTGTTAATAAGGCGTTTAGTTGATGCTGTTGTGTATTATTAATGGGTTTTGTATTATTTTGGGTGTTTGATTGACCATTTCCTTGTTTAAAGGCAACCGACCCATTTAGTTTTTTGACGGTTGTTTTGTATTGGAAGTTTGTTGCTGCACGTTGTTATTGTCCATTTGTGTGTTGTACCTATTATTGTTGTTGTAGTTATTGCTGTATCTTCCATACCTATTGTTGCCATTATTGTTGCTACTGTTGTTGTTATAAT
This sequence comes from Rhizopus delemar RA 99-880, assembly GCF_000149305.1. Classification (NCBI taxonomy): domain Eukaryota; kingdom Fungi; phylum Mucoromycota; class Mucoromycetes; order Mucorales; family Rhizopodaceae; genus Rhizopus; species Rhizopus delemar. The sequence continues at coordinate 11,315 of NW_027137859.1, read as the reverse complement.
CGTTGTAATTGCTGCTATTGTTGTAACGATTATTGCGGTTGTAATTTCTGGCAGGTTGTTGATATTGTTGATGATTGTTGAACTCCATACGAATAGTCTTTTGAATAAGGTCCACTAGATCCTGCTGTTAATTAGTCTCCATAATTTGCTGATGGTTGTAAGTTTGCTGAGATCTATGATGATTACGATTACCGTGTTGTTGACTTGGATAACCTTTAGAAGTATCCATAGCTGCTAACTGGTTGATAGCAAGCATGTTATGATCGTTTGAATTGTATACTGGCATATTAGTATGTTGAACTTCTCGGTAAGGTAAGACTGGTACACCATATTCATAATCGTCAATAAGTTCGATGTTATGATTTGGGGGTGTATGATGCGACTGATAATAGCTGTCACTGGGATAGACCAAAGCTTGGTTTGCATTTCTTGGGATAAAGGGATTATCTACCATAGCAATTCTACGTGGTCTATTTGCGTTCCACCATCCTTCTGCGTGGTTCATCCAATCCTTTAGTGTCTTTGAGCTACTTTGTATGCAGAATCTTTTGATTTCTGGCTGTAAACCAGCTCTAAATCGGCTTTCGATTACAGCTTCATCTTCGATATTGGCAAGATCAGCTGCTTCCCTTAGTCTAGCTAAGAAGATACGGGGGTGTTCTTGTTCTCCTTGAATCATATCATTAAATTCCAATTCATAGTTTTGGATGAGCTCTGCTGTGACATATTGACTTCTAAGAGCTTCAATTGCTTGTTCGTATTTGACGTCGGGAAGTTTCTTGAGTATGTCTTTTTCAAAAAAGACTTTTGCAGCACCTTTGAGTAAGGATCTGAGAATTGCGAGTTTACGGGCGTCATGTACATTATTGATAGCAAGATAAGATTCGAGTCTTTCTAGGAAGTAGCGAAAATCTTCGCCTTCATATCCATGAAAGTCAACGGGTACAGGTTTATAGTTATAATTATTAGCCAACGCGATATGTCCGGTATTGTAAGTCGCCATTTTAGATGTTATTGAGTTTGTAAATAAGTTGTTTGAGTGCTTGAGCAAGTAAATTCTTGTGAGTTAAGGTTTTGTAAGTTTTGATTTGTTGATTCTTGAGTATTTTCAATTATAGTGTAATTGACCCTCGTAGTGACCACCAAATGTTATTTTGTAGTATGGTTGGTTTAGTTTGAGTGTTTTAGAGAAGTTTTTCTTGAAATTTTTAAAGTAAGGTACTGTAGTGACCACCAGATCTTTTAATTAAGATCAAATAAAGGTAGAGGTAAAAAAAATAAAGGGATCAGGAACTTTTATGAGAAGGTTGCCTGTTTATTGAATAAAATATACAAAATAAAATGTGAGTAGAACTGTACTGTCCTTTTTCTTCATCTAAATAGTTGGGATATTTATATTGTTAAATTTTTTTTTTTTCTCTTTTTGACTTTTTTCATTTTTTTGACTTCTTTCATTTTCTTGACTTTTTTCATTTTTTTGACCTTTCTCATTTTTTGACTTTTTTCATTTTTTGACTTCTTTGTCACATTGCAAACTGTAAGGCGTTCGTTATAAACTGCAACGATTTAAATTCCGCCGTTTTGTTCTTGCGTGTTACAATACTCCGTTTTCAAATAGGTTGTTACGCAAAAGTTCATTTTCTAACTGATGTGGTACTAAAAAACGACTGTATATCTTTCACTGGAGAAGCTGGGCGTCGATCCCAGTGCCTCTCGCATGCTAAGCGAGCGCTCTACCATTTGAGCTACATCCCCGGGGATGTGGTGATAGGTGACTGGTAAATCTGGTTGATAAACTCAACTCGGTTCGGAGATATGTTTATGCGAAGCGCTACGGGAAATATGATTGGCTGAATGGTCTATAGTGGAGAACGGGTATAGTCGACACCAACTGAAGGAGGACCCCTGGGTTGATCAGGTGACCTGCAACTTGCTGGCGGAGCTCAAGTGAATTGATGGCCATATACAGTTGGGGTGCACTTTCCTTTTTTGTCGGTAAGGTTCTAGGTTTAGCTGGGTGGTTCGATATATATTGGGTGCTTCTTTCGATGACGTTCGCTCAGATCATATGTTTTGTTTTCTCTCTTCCGTTTGACGTTTTCTTTTGTCTGATGTTTTATTTTCTTTCCTTATCATCAGTTACCCTCGTCCATGTCCTGATCTGTTTATTTTTTTTTTGTTAATGCTACTGATTCTCTGATAATACTTTATGCATTTGCAAAAGTATATAAAGTCTTGTAAATTGTTATTGAATAAAGGATATCGGAAAAATCGACCTATTTTTTTACTTTAATTTTTATTCTTTCTTTGGAATATTCAAGGTTCCCTTAAATCTTTGTTTATTCTCTCTTTCTTATAACGTACACTTGCCTTTATCTATTTGGTGTTTCTCTTATTATTCTGGTACCAATTGCTCGAAGTAGGTTTTTTCAGTCGGCCTAGGTTCTCGTTCGATTTGAAGTGAATTAATAGAAAATCAAATAGGCAACTTCAGTGGATATATCTTTACCGTCTTATACAAGTCCTTCAAAAAGTATATCTCCTCCCTTAGTACATTATCAGTGGTGATATGTGCTATGTTGGTCAGGACCGCCTCTTTTTTCCAAATGAAACACCGATGGGTCCGGGAGAAGATGACCGGAATAGACTAGAGTATGGACCGGAAGGTTATTTGACCCTGAGTGGTGGTCGTGCTGAGACTGAAATGAAGGTGGAAGTTAAGGGTGTTTTAATCGTAAGATTAAATAAAAAATTAAACAAAAAACAATAGCAGCAATATAAAATTAAATTCCTTCTTTATTGCAGATTTCTTTATATTGCAAAAGAGCCCCGTTTAATGGATAAAAAGTTGGCATCTATTTATATTCTTTGTGAGCGTAGATATAAAAGATATAGACTCGGTAACGATGTCGTGCTGAAGAACCAATGATTAAGCTAAAGCTTGTCGATGTTCTAATATATGCATCTGAAGTTGAACAATAGAAATAATAACCAGTCAATTAACTTTGATCTAATTACTTTTAGGGTTGACAATTGATTAGACTCGCTAGGATGACAAATACTGATCTTATTGTTCTAAATTTGGAAAAGTGTGGAATTGTTCAATCATAGTTTAATCTTTGTGTATCGTTATTTATTTTAATACAACTGATATCTTATAGAAAATAACTATGTTTACAACATTATCCTCCCCCAGACTTGACAATAGTCAGGTCGGCATTCATGCAGATACTAAATGTTATTTTCTTATTGGTTAATTTATGTATCTTGATGCTCAGCAAGTTTATGAAGTCAGCGGCCGCTCTGCTACATGAACTTTTTTTTTTTTTTTTTTTTTTTTTTTTTTTTTTTTTTAGTTTCTATTGTTTCTTATTCTTTTACTTTTTCTAAGGACTGTGCTATCTTGTACCATGTCCTTTCTTTTATGGTTCTTGTTTTCTTCAGTCACATTAGGTCTAGCAGAAGTCTTTTTAGTGTAGTCTTTTTCATTAGCTATCATCTTTTGCTTTCGTGCTTGCTCTAATTCCTTCAACTCTTTTCTCTTAAGCCAATATTTATCAATGGGTACTGTGCTGGAGAAGGATGATGCTTTTTCCCACGTATTCTCTCTTTCACCATAACCAGCCCATTTTACAAGGTATTCTCTTTGTCCTGGACCGCCTCTGTGATCTCTAATATCCTCAACTTCATAGTATGTATCTTCTATAGCTGTTTCGTCAATAGAGACTATCTTGAGTTCTGATGGGACATATTCACGATGTAACAGTTCATTTTGCTCATCTTTTAAGACATAGGAACCACCTTGAGTTTTTCGAACGACAATGTAAGGCCCTTCATAAAGAGGTGATAACTTACTAGTCCGTCCTGGTAATCTAACCATAACTGCAGTATCCTTCGGAAGATCTATGATCATATTTTTGTCATTGAACCTCTTGCTTGCTTCCTCTATGATCTTCTGTGTTCTTTCACGAATGGCAGGAAACACAATCTGGTACATGCGATCAGTTCTCTCAATTAGCTCTTGTTCTGTAACAGGTCTATTAGGAATCTTATCAGCTATACTCTGATCACCGTAATCCTCAAAGCTATTAAGTCTTCGAGCAAACATCAAAGAAAATGGAGCACTCTTTGAACGGTGTCTTATTTTATAATTCGACGCTAGTTGGACAATTGGTAATACATCATCCCAATCATTGCTGTTAGAATTAACCATTTTTCTTATAGTGTTTAATGTCGTCTTTACAGCGCTCTCGCTCACGCCATTACCTCGACTGTGAAAGGCTGTACTGTATCTGCGATCTATTCCTAGGTGCTTGGATAATGAGTGCATGAGGCTATTCTTAAACTCTCTGCCGTTATCACTTTGAATGATTTTAGGTATGCCATAGTCACCAAAGATTTTTATTAATTCTTTTGCTACAGTGTCACTTTGTTTATTTTTTAATGGACGCAGTATGATGTACCTGGTACATACATCTATCATCACAAGGACATAGACATTTTCATTTGCCGTAACAGGTAAAGGTCCTAAAAGATCAATTCCAATATGGTCAAATGGTAGATATGCAAGAATATTCTTTAAAGGATGATAACCTTTCTTGCTTATATTGTGTCTCTGGCATTCAATACATGATTTGATTGTCTCAGTAGCATCTTTATAAATATTATTCCAATGAAGTCCTTGTGAATGTAACTGCTCCACAATACTCGTACTACCGAAGTGTCCGAAGGTATGAGCATCTTCAAGTAGACGTGCTCTCTTCTCTGGTGGAGGAGTCATATAGTCAGTTGTGGGATTATTAGCAAACTTTTTATTTTTTATTTTCACAGCTAGCACATTTAGTTTCTTGTCCTGACTATAGATCAAGTTGTGTCTCTTTGCTGTAGAGTTTGTCTGTCTTTTAACTTTTATTTTATTTTGATTTTTATTTTTAATTTCCTTTTTTTCTTTTTTATTTTCTTTTTGGGCAGCATCACCCCCTCCCAGCATGAACTCATTATTCAAGCAAGGTTCATAAAGTCTAGAAAGTAAGTCTGGTAATTGATTGAGAATTCCTTGTATGTGAATTACATCAAAGTTGAAATCTAGTAAAGTTTCTAACCAGCCTATCATCATAGGGTTTGCTTGTTCTTGGGTATGTAAATACATTAAAGCCTTATGGTCAGTACGTAATTCAAATTTATTTCCCCATAAAAACTCACGATATTTTTCTAGTGTAAACACTACCGCGTACAGTTCACGTTTAGTTGTATTCCACTTACGTTGAGAGGGTGACAAAGATTTGGATGCAAATGCAATGTGTAAAGTTCTATTCAGCTCATCTCTTTGGGTCAATACTGCACCAACACCATATTGTGAGGCATCAGTAGCCACGTAGAATTTCTTTGACAAGTCTGGAGTGTGCAACAGTGTCTTTGACTTTAGAATCTCTTTTAAAGCAATGAATGCATCAGTGTGTTCTTGGGTCCAGTTGTTTTGTACATCAGGATCATTACGAAGTCTGTCGATAGGTGCAGCTACACGAGAGATTAAAGGTATAAAGTCTCTCATATATGATACAATGCCCATTAATCGCATCACTTCTTTTTTATTGCGTGGTATAGGCCAACTATCGATGTTTGTTAGGCGGCGTGGATCTACTTTGATGATACCACCACTCTCAACTACAAATCCTAAAAGATAAATTGATCGTTGATACCAACTGCATTTCTTTACATTGATTTTTAGGTTGACGGAAGTTAATCGTTCAATCACCTTTTTTACATTTGAAGCATGATCATCAGCTGTTCCTTTGATTACACAGTCATCAACATAGGTCTCAATGAAATCCATATCTGCAAAGAGTATTTTCATCACTTTACAGAATATTGCAGTAACTGTTTTTAGACCGAAACAACATCCTTGAAAAGTATATGTTCGATTCTTAAATTGGAAGGAGAGTTTGTGTTGATCTTTAGGGGCTACAAGGAAACTATTGTATGCGTTTTTCAAGTCAATCTTAGTGAATACTTCACCACCAGCTAAGTTATCAAATATGCTTCTTATTTTTGGAACAGGATAAACGACATCAGGGATTAGTTTGTTGATACCACGAACATCTAAACATACTCTGTGGCTCGTTATCTCATTGTTCTCATCTTTCTTTGGTACCATTAATAAAGGACTATTAAAGGATGTGTTAGCGCGGTTCTCTTTAATGATACCTGCTTTTAACCATTCATTTATTTGCTCTTCTAATTCAGGCATTTGTCGGTGAGCAATTGGATATTGTCTCTTAAAGGACTTTGCTCCCTTTTCCATTGGTAATTCTACTACAGATTCTGGTACTGTGCAGAAAGATCCAGCAGGAATATTTTGGTTGTCATCGATTGCATTCTGGATATAAGCCATGAATTGCTTTTGTTGATCTTCGGTACCATAGGGTGAGTTGTTAGGTTCAATCTCATTATTAGCATCAAAATTCATATTTAGAAATTGTGCGTCTTCTTTTAATCTATTTGAATAATCATCTTCATTACCTGGATACTTGTATGCTACTCCAGTGAGGCCGATATTCATCTTTCCAAGAACATCAGTTCCAAGCAAGACATCAAATTCTTGTGTCATTGCCTCATTAAAATTTACCACTTCAAAAGAATGTTTAAAAGAGATGTTATTCATATATGTTAAAGTGAGAGGATCGGTTTGTCCAATTCGTTTACAATTATTATCTGAAGACAAAAAATTTAAAGAACCATTTACAGGATTCACTTTGTTAATATTCAATTTATTATTTAAACAAATTTTTGATATGCAAGTGATATCACTGCCAGTGTCTATCTTGCCAATTAATTTCTTGCCCTCTATTATTATAGGAGTCAAAAGTTTAAAAGGATTAGTATCTTCATCTTCAGTTATTTTATTTCATAATGCCTTACAGTCATATGAATTATTTTCAGCTTCTGTCATATCATGATCACTATTATTTTCATCATTTGCAGTACGAACAATGGCGTAAATCGACTTGTCCGAATCTCTTGGGTTTCTAGGATCGACATGAAGTTTTCTTTTATAATCTGCGTATTCTTGACATTGGTGGCCATGAGACCAACTTCTACCACAATATCGACAGGGTTTACTTGTGCTTGCTTTTTGAGGAAAATTCTTATTGCCATAATACTTATTTTTTATGGTCGACGCAGCATCATTTTTCTTGTTTGCTTTGCTAAAGCAATCATCTTCATTGTGATTTGCATTAGCACCACCATGTTTTGAACAAAAGAAAGCACCAGACGAACCATGACCTTTGTTTCTTTTTTGACTACCGAAAGGACTAGTACTTGTGTGGATTCTTTTGCTACCACTGGTGATATTGGCATAGGATGCTCCTGAATAGGTTCTCGGGTCATCTCCTAGCAAATTTCTTGCTATTTCAGCAGCTCTCTCTACAGTCCATGGTATATTCTTATTTTCTTTCAGAACAAAAGCTGTCTTACACTTCTCAAGAACAGATTCAGAGAATGATGCTTTAAATCTAGCAGCTACCATTGGATCATTTTTATTTGCCCCAGCCTCAACACAAGTGCTTAAAAATCGGGTCATATACGAGGAGACAGATTCATTTTTATTCATTGTCATGGTAAATAGACGATGCATAGCATCTGTTCTAGCGTTGTCAGTCAAGAATTTGTTTGTAAATACAATTCTAGCTGTATTCCATGTGTCACATCTCTTTAGGTCTTTTTCAATCCAATCATCATGGTCGAAAGCCAAAGAAACAGGAAGATACCGACGCCAAACCTCTTGAATGTCCAGAGCAGCAGAATAAATGACCTTTTCGAAGGACCGCAAGAAGTGTTCGACTGATTCATAGCATTTCTCACCAGGAAACGGAACATCGGGCCAAGAGGAGAGTTGAAACTTTGGTATATCATTTTGGGTCAGCCGCAAACCAATTTCCTTCTTGACAGGAGTAGATATTGTAGGAACCAATTTCCCAGAGAGAGCAAGCAACTGTGCACCATATTTGCGCATTTTGTTAAAAGCCAGGTCTGCCTTTTCTTCTTCACCAGCCATGATATACTTTTGGTACAGTCGGGCAGATTCTTCCTTTTTATACCTTATGAGTTTTGAAACTTCAGCATCAATGTCATCATGATCAGACGTAATTTCCTGCAGATTTGCATTTTCGATAGGGGTTTCTTCAGAGCCATCTTCAGTAAGAGAAGGGTCTTGATCTACTTGTTCGATCTCCATGTCAGTAGCACCAAGCTCCATGGGTCTGTCTTCTTGTTTGGGGTTTTCCATAGCAGTTTACCAGGGTAGGAATCAGAAGGATGATTAATTTTAAAAAATGTTTTAATCGTAAGATTAAATAAAAAATTAAACAAAAAACAATAGTAGCAATATAAAATTAAATTCCTTCTTTATTGCAGATTTCTTTATATTGCAAAAGAGCCCCGTTTAATGGATAAAAAGTTGGCATCTATTTATATTCTTTGTGAGCGTAGATATAAAAGATATAGACTCGGTAACGATGTCGTGCTGAAGAACCAATGATTAAGCTAAAGCTTGTCGATGTTCTAATATATGCATCTGAAGTTGAACAATAGAAATAATAACCAGTCAATTAACTTTGATCTAATTACTTTTAGGGTTGACAATTGATTAGACTCGCTAGGATGACAAATACTGATCTTATTGTTCTAAATTTGGAAAAGTGTGGAATTGTTCAATCATAGTTTAATCTTTGTGTATCGTTATTTATTTTAATACAACTGATATCTTATAGAAAATAACTATGTTTACAACAAAGGGTCCTAAAGAGGGTCCTTATCCTAATGCTTGATCAGTCGCTAATGAAGATGGTAATGGTGGCCTTATGTATTTTTTGAAGAATAATGGTGGTCCCATTAAATTGTAGATGTATAACGGAGTGGCTAGCAGCCAATGAAAAGTATAAAAGGATGTTTGATTTTTATTGAATAAACGATATACAGTCTTCTCTTTTCTTTTTATTATATTTCTTTTTACACTTACTTTACGCCTTTAAAGTCAATACTAGTTCTCTTTTTCCTGGTTACTGTTTTAAATTTCAAGCTATTCAAGGTAAAGCATAATCAGGGGAAAAGCATATATCAAGTGGTCCGGCCTACCAGATAAAGTGTATTAAAAGGGATATTCAAGTTTATAGATGTCTACAAGTGTTAATATTAAAAGTTCAAGCTCTCTCGATAAAGGAATGTTACGTTATTTAAATGAACCAAAGTGCTTTGCAGGTGGTAACGATTATGAAGAAGCTACTACCTGGTTGGATCGTATGGCTCGTCTTCAAGCTGCTACTCGAATGTCTGATGAAGAAATATTGTTTGTTGCTGGTGATCATTTAGTAGAAAAGGCTGCAACTTGGTGGAAAGTTGTAGGAAAAAAATCTACTGATTGGAAGTCATTTGAAGAAGCATTCAAGGATCAATATTTGGCAGATAGAGAAGGTAGTTGGTGGCGTCAGCTGCAAACGTTGAAGCAAGGTCCCAAAGATTCGATTGATGATGTGGCTTTCCGTATGCAGGAACTTTTTGATTTGCTTGGGAATAAGAATCACGATATCCAAGTTAGTATGTTTTTGGATGCTATTGATCCGACGATAGCATTTGAGGTGGATAAGGATGTCACGCCATCTACTTTGAGGGATGCTAGGGCACGAGCCAAGCAAGTCGAACGCAGTATCCAAAGGTACGGTGCACGTCCTGGTCCCTCTGCTCCAGTTCTACCCGATCGTGATGTCTTTTCGGTGGGTAGTAGAAATGGCTATGGCCGTGATGATCTGAGTTCTGCTGTGTCTACGATGTTTTCTCTTGCTGATAAGTTGGAGAAGTTGACCATCAATTTGGTTCGAGCTAATGATGGTATGGCACAAGAAAATGCGGCTGCTAGTGTGAAGCCTCGTCGTGGTTTGGTTTGCTTCTTTTGCGATGAGGAGGGACATAAGAAATATGATTGTCCAAAGTACTTGGCTCGTCAAGGTAACAAGGAGGGTGATAGGTCTTCGCCTGCGTCTGGATCCAACTTGACTCCCATTTCGGGAAAAGGGTCAGAACATCAGTAGAGGAGGTTACTGGTGTTCGTACAAAAAATGCAAATCCTTTATTAAATGAACAAATCGAAATCAAATTGGTCGACACGGTGCGTGAGGAGGCCTTCTGTGACACTGGTGAAGTGTATGTAAAAAGAAGAGCAGAGGGTCCTCCTTCAGTTGCGAATGGGCCTGGTAGGGTGGCTAAACGTATTGTCACGGGCGGTGGTAATGCGGTTGGGTCGGGTCCTGGAAATTTGGTGGCTCCACTTCCACCTAGCGGTGTTTATGGCGGTGCTCAAGGAAATTTCTCTGCTGACATTCCAGTGGGTGCACCGGGGCCATCCGGTACTTTGGGAGGTACTGTCGTGCCTAACGGTCAAGGGCCTGCTATGATGGGTAATGCACATGGTGGTGTATTACAAAACAATGGTATGCCTGGTGGAAATGGGATGTTTGCTCACGGTATCCCTGAGGTAATTGGGGTCAATGCTACTGGTGGTAGAGCGATCAACAACGGTGGTAGTCGTGAAGTTTTACCAAGTGGGGTGATACCTAACAAGCCGGTTAAGAAAAGAGCTCCTCGTAAGAAAGCAAGACGTTTACCTGTGAAGTTGAGGGGTGGACGAACAATATGGGACATTCTTGATCAGTGTAAGGCGGATATCACTGCAACAGAATTGATTGCCTTGGATGTCAAAGCCCAAAAGGATATGGTGGATGGTATCCGTTTCTTGCGGGAAAACAAGCGCAAGCTGAGGAAACCGGTAGAAGCTATGGAGGTAGATCAAGGCACTGGTGTTGACAGGGTAGGAGAGGCTGGAAGTGCTACCAATCCAGCTGTAGTCAACGTGGTCGATCAAGACTGGGAGACTGAGGATTCCCTATCCGATGAAGCTTCCACTGACCTGTCCTCTATGTATTTTGAAGATGATGGTAGCGATGATGATCAAGCTTCAATGGTTTCTGAGACGGATGATGGTGTGTCGGTGTACTGTTATCCGTACAATCTGCAGAGAATGAAGGTCAGTTCTCCTTTGCGTGGTGCGATTATGATAAACGACAAACCAGTTGAGGTGGTTTTTGACACTGGTGCTAGTGTAAGTGTCATTGGGAAGGGCCTGGTAGATTCTCTTGGGTTAGTACCAAATGGTGACACTTTGCCGTTACAGTGACCCACAAAATTGTCCCAATGTTTCGTGATTTTCTCTTCTAGAGCTTGTAGAACCATAGTTATTAAGCTAGTGTACACCTTGTTGTACA
>NW_027137860.1:0-22346 GCF_000149305.1 Rhizopus delemar RA 99-880 | reverse complement strand
TAGCACCTCTGGATTACGACATATTCTTGGGTAGGGGACCGACCCCGAGTGCTAATTTATTAGCACGAGGGTTGTCGGTTGTTCACCGTTACTTGTTGGTGTTCTCTCGGGACGGTTAGATTTTAAAGAATTTAATCATACGGGAGGGTGTGTGATTATAAGCATAGATGAACATAGGACGGTTAGGGAACGGAGATTAAATTTCATGGGTCAGGCGCGGGTGTGGGTGTGGGTGTCTCTGCCCCTAGCAGGGGCGGATCTGAGCTGAGTTGAGTCAGGTATGAGGAATGATGACGTGAGGGTGAGGGGGACAGTGCTGATTGATACAAGTAATAAATTAATCAAAAAGACAGCAACAGCAACAAGCAAAGCTGAAGTTTGTCAACACACATGTGAAGGGTGGTTGTGGGGGTGTGTGGTATCAGAGGAGGAGTGGTCAGCAATAGGGAGACAGGGAGGTGATGTATGTCGATGCTAGTTACCCAGAACATTACTCAGATGGAGATCCGCCGGTGCCGGGAAGCCGAAACGTGCTATGGGACGTTTGGCCTGTGCTTTGTTATTTTATTAATTTATTATTTGACCCTTATTACCCCTTCGCCTTCGTATTTCTTTTGGGTTTTTAAAAGGTTGATGATGGAAGAGGGAATTTTAGATCTTTAAATTCCTTCATCCAACCGGACAAGGCCGAATCGAAAAGACATAACCTTGGCCGATGCAAATTTGCCGAAGCTCATCAGCCCTGGTCACGCGCACCAAAGACCTAATACAGACGAACCTGTTGATATACGGTTAAAGGTTGGAACTAGACTTGAAAAGGTTTTCCGTGATGATGGCCAGGGTCAAGGACATATATCTGTCCAACCAAGGGTCTTTGTGTTTGTCTAGCCATGATCTCCATATATGTTCAAGCAAGGTTCTCTCGAGGGGGAATGTGTCTTCAAATTCCCTTATTGAACGGAGCGATTTCACCTTCAAACTTCTCAATTGCTCGACGTGGTACAATGGACTTATCAACGGTTCTTCACCCAGAATATTCCTCAATTGCTTCTTTAATCTATTCATGTCTGTCGTGATCAGCCCGAGGATGCACAGGGGAGAACCACATCCTCGGTACAGTGTAGTCGCACTCCTGATCAACGACAGCATGAATTAGACCATTCTGGGTTAAGTACACGTCGATATTACCGTGCCAGGAGAACACCGCACGACCAGCGAAGATATGATGGGTGCCTCCTGAAGTAGGCCCGGTAAGAGATTTATCTCTATTATGCCGGGCAATATAATGATGTCGCGAACGACTAGCGGTATAATGTTGACCATTATACCATTTTTATTAATTTATTACTTTTAAAACCATGTCTATATCAACGAGTGATGTCATTTGTTCCAAATGTGGAAAATCTAAAGTTGGGGAATACAAACACCTTCGACTTGGGGCTGATGAAGCCCCTGTGCTTGTTAAGTGTATCTGTGATTCTCAGAAATCTAATGTACAATCATTAGACCAGATTATATCTCTATCTACGAAGATGGTCAAGACGTCGTTCGTTCTTAGGAAAAATAGAGTACAGATATCAGATAAGGTTGTATATGGCCCCTTGATATATGAATATGAGTTGACCATTGAGCATGAACTCGCAAAAGAGATCTTTATGATGATGGATGCCCCAATAGTTAAATGGAACGAGGTAGGCTGTCCATGTTCGATGAATATCCATGGGAGGATTGTGTCTGCTAGGGCTAGGTTCAGAAGTACGGGTGAAGACACGGCGAAATACACAGAATCTTCCATGATCGTATGTCCCGGTATGAAATTCACCAACTCATACGAGGTATCTGTGAAGAGATCAGGTTTCGAAGATGACATTGAGAATCAGGGATACAATATCGTAGTTCAAAGTAAGTTCTCCGAGTACAAGAATTGGAGTGTGAGATGTAGTAGGTATATGCCTGATATGAGATATTCTTGTGAATTCGAATGGAAGTTAGAGGATGAGCCAGATGAAGATGACATACTGGATTTGATAGGCTATATACATGCGGAATATGGACATACTTCTTCTATGAGACGCCATCTAGGCGATTCAATCCTGTCTTCATTGCGCATGTCATCATTACCCGTCATAGATATCAGAGAAGTGCCTGATGAAGGACACGTATTCAGGATCAAGGTGGACGGTGAGAACTGTTGGTCGATAGACGTAGGTTGTATGTGGTATATCTGTAGACCCGATATAGATATAACCGTGATGGGATGGTTACCAAAGACATCATTGAAGACATTTGTTCTTCCACCCGTGGTGGTAAGGTGTGAACAGTTGGTAGATGGAAGTCTAGTGTTTGTAGATCTACTATGTGATGGGAAACGCTTTATAGAGATAACAAGACAGTATTTGTCCCCTACTAAAGAGTTACGTATGATAAAGGATAAACCTAGGATGATCATTAGAAAAGACCATGATACCTATGATTCTGCATTAGAAGAGAGTATTGTATCTGAATTGCCGAATGATGGCGTTGTAGCAATAGACGTAGACACACATCTAACATACAGGATCAAGATACCTACGTTGGATCTTATGTGTCACAAAGGATATTTAGTATGTGGTAAGAGAGGAGCGTATGCATCTGTTGTAAAAGCTTTGCCCGATATGAAAGATGGTATGATATATGAATGTAGCTTCGTAGGAGATAGTATCAAGACATTGGTAGTAGAGAGTTATACAGTGAGATCTGACAAGATGCGACCTAATGCATATTCTGTTGCGCAGGATATTGTTGGCCTCGTTATAGGCAATCTGGATTATGATACTGTGATAACGAGACGTGTAACTTCGTTTTGTTTTGCAATTAGAAAACATTTATATTCTACTGCATCGGACCTTGTAACAAAGTCGAAGTTGATAATTGATGTTGGAACCAACCGTTTTCAGTCCATGTCTTTGTTCCCGAATGATAAATCAATGCTATTTTGCGATCCGGACCTAGTCTTACCACCAACCTTCGAGGGTATTGTGAACATAGCAGAATTACCACGTGATGAAATGACCGCTGTCATCGAGGCTCTTTCGAAGGGGAAAATAAGACGTGCCTGCTACAGAGGACATTTTGAGGATTTGATTGCTATACCGGGTGTATATAGACATATAACCTTCAACAGAGTACCAATCGTGTATAGTTTCTCTCTGTCGTATCTGGTGAATACATATAACCAATTGGCTATGTCAGGCGCATGTCAAATTGGATGTTGTTATATGTATGATAATGTAGATGTAGATGGAGTGTTGATAGACAAAGGTGGGATTATCATGCGTATGAAGTCCGACGACACCGCTACCGTCGTATTTCCGCCGTCAGAGCCTTTTGATGAACCTGTTGTGAATACCGCTGATTTTGTGTATTCTGATATACAACCAGGCTTGGATGTAATGCCATGGTCATTCGTATGTTCGGCTGACATAAGAGACATCATCAAACATGTTTATGTAGTGAGGACAGATTCGTATGAATAGTTTTTAAAAGCTATCGTTTCTTTCTGGCTATCAACTTTGGTCTGGGCTTCATAGGTGGCGAACTGGTGGCAGATTTAACGACTGGTGTGAACTTCTTGGAGTTTGATGAGATGGCAGATCTCACACTGGTCGCTGAATGCATACTAGATGAAGATGGTGATCTTCTCATAGGAGGCGGTATTGGTGCTCTTACTTGTGGTTGTATTACCGTCTCTTTTGGTGATTGTACGTCAGATGTACTTGTGGTTGTAGTCGTAGTCGTGGATGACACCACTGGCGCTTTGCCCAACTTCTTCAACAGATGCTCAACTGACATCTGTTTCTTCTGTACGCCTAGAGTCAAAGGTGCTTCATCGAAGAACAAATCAGGTTCATCGTCAAAATCTGAGTAACTTCGTAAGTTCCCACTCTCGAACTCCCCTAATTCAGACACGCTTTGTGCGCCAGCACTAGTATTATCCGTGGATTCAACAACGGATAGATTAAGACTTGACATCTGATTCGTAACATCTTCAACGTTATTCGTATTGTCTTTCTTCTCTTGTACGGGTGTAGCCGTATATTTAACCTTTGGTTGGAAGGTGATTGTCGGTTGATTCGACGTTCTGGTCTTGATAATGGGAGGGACATTCTTGCCTGTTAGTGATACAGCAGGTTTTACTGATGTTAGAACACCAGGCATAGCCATGAATAGGCCGTTGGCATTGGTCAATGACCTGGAGCAAGACGCCAGGTGATCCAAAAACTGTTGAACTTGGGATTTGTCACTAGGGTTAAAATCATCTAAGGTTCCATATACTTTGTCCCTGATGTCTTGTATTACCTCGAGCATATGTTGAGTGTTCTTATTTATATTCCTCAACTTATTCAACGCCATGGCGTCGATGTCGGTGTTGTCATACACTTCTTTGGGCATCTTAATCCCTGCTTGTGATATAAGCTTTAATCTACAGTTATTAATATTATTATTTGTCATCATGTTTGACAACCACTTCAACCTTGAAGGATTACCTAGACGGAGCAGATCATTATGAGAGTATGTTGTCCACGTCTGAGTCTTCGAATATCGTTTGTATCTGTAGATCGATCTGACTTTCGGTCTAATCTCGTCATACGTGACTTGTACGTCGTGATGTACGGGTACGATTCTTTGTTGGCCTTTACACGACCGTGATAGCCAGACTGGATGAGGAAAGGACATCCACCTTACTTTCGTCTCGTTTATTTGACTGGCGTCCAACGAAGACTTGATCATGTCTGCCACTCTACTTGCGACATCCCCGAACGAGACGTATATTATTTCGTCAGCGCCAGATTGTATAGATGATATAATCAACTCTCGACAAAACTCTGCGAAGTGCGTCTCTAACTTTCTTTGTATTGCATCGTCGACATCATTGTGCGATATACAGTTGATGAATATCGTATTGCAAAATGCGAATATAGCACTGACTGACATTGAGTATAATACATTGTTAATGTCTACATCAGGATTCAAAGCCAAGAATTGGCCCATAACTTGTACAGTAGCCGGATAACCAGCATCGGTTCTTGCATCGAATGCAAACGCACTTGCAAATTGTGGAAGTATAGAGTCATCATAAGGGCTTTGGGCAGTGACATAGTATTTCATAGGCAGATTCTCTACGACCAAGAAAAGGTATCTTACTATCCCTTCGTGCATAGGTCTGCCCGCTATAGCGTTGCACTTACGGACAAACTTTATCAACTTCTGTCTCATATATTTACGCAGGTCCTCATTATTGAAATCTGACACAGTTTCGTCGTTACGAATCTGAAATCCAGGAGGTGTGTCGTCGATCCATTCTCTATCTACAGTTTCAAACTCTATCATTTCCATCATAAAGTTTTTAAAAATGACATCAGGCTCATATTCAACCATTCTAGACCAATGTGGTCTGACCACTCGTGCTCGGGATAGCTGTTGCAGGTACTTCTTCTTCAATCTCTTCTTCTTCTTCCTCAATATCTTGTTGGCTCATGATCTGTAACAAGGTTGCAGATGGTTTAAGTGCCATGACATCCAAAGACGATGTGCTGATGAGAGGAGGTGATGAGATCTGTGTGATGTCATACATCTGGATACTGGAAACTACAACAGACAACTCAAACGCATTAGGTTTCTTATCACCTTCCTTGTACGTCTTCTTCAAACGGACGTTCGCTCCTACCAGAGCAACAACGCTTTGCTGGATACCTTGCATGACCTCGCACGCACTACCATAACTTATGATAGTGTTGTCATTCGGGTCGTACATATCCATACTTACTTCGGGTACCATCTTTGCTGTTACCCAATGATAACCCTGATTTTCGACAAAGTTAGAATATGAGACTTTCTGACGGCCTGCAGAAATGTTGGTCTTTAACCATTCAAACCTCTTAGATGGGATTCCGATACTCACATACGAAACGAGATACGCGGACTCAAACTTATTCTCACCCCTTCCACGTACCTTGACGTCGCCGGCATTGCTCCGGAATTCAACGATCACATCTTTGAATAGATACGTCGTGGAGATGGCTTCGTCAGGAAACACCACTGCGGTGTCTCCCATCTCGATGTTATTGACAGAACCAATATTTTCTCCGATATTTCTGATTGGGCCCAGCATTATGCCCAGTTTCTGTGGGTCGTTGGCAGGGTCTGAATCGAGCATAGTCTTCATTGTCAGTTTCAGACCTTTGCCTGTCTGCGTTACGTACTCACTGGTGTTTCCAGCTCGAGATCTCAAGATATTTCTGTTTGACATTATAGTTATTTTTGTAATATATTCATTTTTAAAGATGACGTCCATACCGTAACGTAATGGCTCATGAACCAGACGACGATATTTCATTTGGCAATATCACGACAGCAACTATCGTACCTTCTGGAATGAATATTGTTTCATCTGTGCAATTCCATATATCCAGTCGTATTACATCTCCCGTTCTCAACGGGTCTCCTACTACTGTCACCACTGGTTCTTCTGTCGTGGAGTGTGAGTCTCGTCTCATGCCTAGACCGTATACGACCGCTAGAGATACACGATCTCTGATTTCGATAGGTATATCTAGAGACACATGGAGATTTAGCACCTTCGATTCATTTGAACGTATTTTGGTATCTTCAACGCAAAACAGGGGTATATTATGCAATGCTTGACGTTCCTCATAGACGTCCACGAGCGCTTTTCTGACGGAAGAGGTGCGCGTGTCATTATGACGCTTAATAATGTCCATTTTTAAAGTAATATATTATTCACATCCTTGTAAGGGACCGGGTTTTATACCACGGAGCGCGATGGGTTCTGATCCGTCATACAGGAGTAGGTCAGGATTCATAGTATAGATACAACTGAGTAGTGTGTCTTTGTCCATGCCTGACGACAATGTCACATACCACGTTGCCACCAAACACTCCATATCATTCGAATTTTCGTCTAGTTCGACACCTACGGTGGCATACCCGACGCCCGAACCGAACATGGTTACTAGTGCCATCGATAGTGTGATTGGGGCGGTATCACATTGCATACGGATGGCTAAACAGTTCATAATAAAATTATATATCTCATGCTCTGAATATGACTCTGGTGGAGGGTCAGCATCTTTAGGTGGTTTATTCATCGTTAGTACTATAGAGCGTCTTGTGAACCATTCCTTTCTTGAGAACCATGGCAAAAACCAAATCTGATTACTGGCGAATATACCTGTACACTTCAACTTACCTTGACCACCTGCAACACGGATTGTATCACCACCTGTGATAACCTTCCAGAATGTTGAATTGATCTTGCCATTATTCAACTCTACATCTCCATGGGTTATGAAACGGGCTGAGAGACACTGTGTAATATCAACGTCCTTCATACTCTTATTACTGCCCACATAGTCTGTTGAAAGTGGGAATACGCATCCAGGGAGGTTATTAATAATAGTATTGATTGTGACACTCTTACCATCGCCACCATTACCATACAGATACACTGTCTTCGGTCTGTCTATGGGATCTATTAGACCATTCCCTATTACCCACATCAACACCTTCAACTGTTCAGGGGTCAACACATTGGATAATACTTGTTCAGCTCTTGACACTTCCCCTAGTAAATACATCTTTGGTATAATTCTTATTGACAATGGATTTATCGTCATGCCTGATATTCTGCTATTGAACATCGGATCTCTGGGTTTATAGTCACCGGCTATACCCGACACAGGATTAAGTTTCATAAAGTTCGATCCCATACTTATTGCCAGTCTCCACGTACCCATACAAACACTCTTCGGAAAAAGGTTACATGGTCGTGCTATATTCTCTAAGAATGATACATACGGATCGGTAGCCACATCAAAATTCACCGACACGTACTTAAGATCCATCACCTCAGCGACATATTTCATGGCGTTTTGAGACCTGATATGTGTCCAATGACCAAGTCTAGGAACGAAGATATACGTACCATTAGCGAATCTGGTTATTCTATTCTTGGATGTGGCCAGCACTAACAATTCCCCATACTCCTTACTAAGTTCTTTCGTCAATGGTCCTGAAAATGGAAAGTCGTCCTGTATAGCCCCATTTATAGATGTGTGTGCAGCAAAATTCTTTATGTTCAGTGTTACTGCTTTAGGGACTTCCATTTGTCTTATAATATATTATATGTCGAAAGATGGATACTATCGAATCATATATCAATGACGGTTGGTGTATAACATGGACCGGATTAGATCATTCCTATAGTGATGATGAAATGCTTTCAATGTTCAAAAATAAGTCTGAGATTCCTATGATGATTAAGGTTGCAAAAGACGGGGACTGGAGATGGTTGATGGTCACGGTCACTGTCCCTGATTATGGTCGTTATAGAGTCCTTCAAAAGAGAACCGCTATGAGACCGGGTTCGGTTGTTGGATATGTCAACGCTACTATGATGACACAGCAGAATCTCAATAGGGTCGCGTCGATATATGGTGTTTGTCCATATACTAAGCCAGGATTTGGACTGGGTAATACAACACCTGAACCGAGCGTAAGAAGGATAGTAGGTCTTGATCTTGAACAGACTTCGTTTATGAGACAGGGTAACTTTCCACTTCCACATGATCCACTACTTTCTGCTGCGATTGTGACTTGGGATGGACGTATAATATGTAGGTATACATGTGGATATCATGATGTAAATCAAATGCCATATCCCGAGTATGATGTGGCACGTGTGGAGAATTCCGAGGAGTTAGTACGATGGATCATAGAATGGTTAATTGAAGAATGTCCAGATTTCGTCGTAATTCATAACGGGTATAACTTCGATATTCCACGTATGGCAGTCCATTGTCCCCTGGAATATTCACATCTATTTCGTAATATCAACCTAGGTAAGTCGGGCAAAGGCATGGACCTGGTGATTCCTGGTGTTACAATCTTCGACAGTTTCCACTACATCGATAAGTTGCACAGATCGGACTACCAAAGTGTATCTTTGGATGGTCTTGCTCTTACTCTTGGTATTGGTTTCAAGGCTGTACAACCGAGCGTTAATATAGACCCAGACTCTAATCCTGATCTGACAGATATGATCTTATATAACATTTGGGATTCTTATCTGCATATAGCTGTAGCTGTTCAGAGCAAATGTATGAGAGAGATCATCTTGATGTGTTCCGTGTTCAAATCACCACTTGTGGATGTATGCAGATTCATTACGGGCACAATGGTATCAAACATGATCTCGTCATATGCCCTCGAACAAAGAATGGTCATAGACTGGTCGCCAGAGCCGCCACTTAACAGAAAGTATGAAGGTGCCTTGGTCATAGCTCCGACTAGGGGATATCATAGAGATGTGAGTGTGATGGACATCGCAGCCATGTATCCCAGTATCATGATAGGTGCCAATATATCGCCTGAGACAGTAATGGAATACATATGCGGGTCAGGCCAAAGATCATCACATTCACCAGGACCGGAACTAGGTCATAATGCATTATGGTGGAACGATGATAATATCGTAGTACGTATCGATGGAACAGAAGTGGTCATCGACAGGGCACCAGTTGGTGTCTCATCCGCCATTCTGACGCACCTGATCGAAACTCGAAAGAGTGTAGGTAAGAAGACTGAGATGGGTTGGACATTGAAGATCGGTGCAAATAGTTTATACGGTGCTATGGGCGCAACTACGTCTGGATTACACACATTCTCAGGCGCAGCATGTGTCACGGCGATCGGTAGATGGTTGATTACTGTGATAATTTCATGTGCTGGTATAATGGGATTCGACGTATTGTATGGTGATACAGACTCAGTTTTCGTAAAACCGAGAGGTACAAAGACAGTCAGTACAGACACCTTCTTGACGGTTGTACATCGCATCTTGGACTTTACACCTTTTCACACAATCAGATTGGAACAGGAGAATACATTCGAACACATCATTCTGATCGAACCGAAGTTGTATTATGCGAGGATCGGTGATAAGACCATTATCAAGGGCATGGCACCAGTACGTAAGGATCGTATACCATTGGTCAAGGATGCGGTCAAGAATATATGTGCCATCGTATGTTGGCAAGATGTAGACGAGAGACTTGCGATGTTGAAGGAATTCTGTGCAGCACTATCATATCGCATTAGAGAAGGATCTATGGATCTTTCGGAATGTTCGATTGAAACTAGGAAAGGTGGTGTGACACTACTTCAATATAAGAATGACGAAGGTAAGACAGTAGCCGTAAGAAAAGATCGTGCTGATACGCATACAGGTAGACCGTCACGAGATTGGGTTTACAAGTCCGTCGTATCACAGGTTGACTCGGTTCTGAATGTCTGTAATCTCTACGGTTTCGAAAGACTCGTATCGCAATACCACTTCGATATGGGACTGTAAAAATTTATACTTATAATGGAAGAAACCGACTATATTGATAAGATCCATATTGAATATGAATCAGATGAGGAAGAGGATGAAGTGAAATTTCATCATAACTGGAGGGATGAATTCGATATGAAAGGTACTATGTCTATGCATGTACCCATGAGAATATCTATAATGGAGTATGACGAGGCAGACATGGTATTCTCGAAGAATAACAGACTTGAGCCAGAAATAAGGCATTCTGCCGATTCGACACAGGCTACAATACCAAGGTTGTTCCCACCTCTGTTTGGATACCCGGTGAAGATTCAGAATCAGGTTATGACATTAGGACGTAATTTGAAGTCCATGCAACAGCTACTAAATCTACTTGAAGAAATAAAGGTGACCAAGCGTATGTGGGCACCAAGAGACCTCGTCTTGGAAACTGTCACTAATCCCGATGTACTTTCGTGCTACAAATACACACCCCTACATGCATTCAACTCCATCGCCATAGAGGAGTCCCAGACGGTGTCTGACACAGACTCCATATGGAGGGTTTTATACGACTCACAGGTAACATTCATCAGACATCCAGGAGTATATGGAACTATACATGACAACAGTCTTATCGATGTACGTCCATACGAAGAGGATGATGAATCAGGCTCCTTCAGTACAGAATTGAGAATCTCGAAGGATGAGTGGTTAGGATTCATCGATTGTACATATACGCCAGGTAGTGTCGAAGCAGGTAGAATCAGATCGTTAGCGCACAATATACGTTATAGATCGATGACCGCCTATACTATCGATTGTGCAACTGAGTTGCTGAGACAATGTTGTAATCCTATTCATGATAAAGAGGATGTATGGACATTGTTCATGTTGGGCTATATTCAGAAGATCTCCAAGTTGGACGTATTTGAAATGACAGCAACCTGGTTAACACAATACGGTCCCAACGCGCCCTCCTTACACGTCTTCGAAGATAAGAAGGTGGTAGTAATTGCAATCACTCCGGGATGTCTTATGAAACCTGTATGTGAGGAGTTATACAAGGATAATTCGAACGTCAAATGGTATGACTCCGTATTGTACAATGATCAATCGATGACACTTTTCATAGACCCCGATGGAGATTTGTTCTATCATCCGATGGAGTATATGCGCACGTTTTGTCACCTGGTACCATTCGTGTTCCATGATGAACCACCTAGACCTCTGTTAGCTGGTTCTATGTCCACGCAAGCCATATGTAATCCGAGGGTAGAATTGTTCTCCACTATTAAACCTAAGCATGTTATTCCTCCTATTGTTAGGACGCCATTAATGAATAAATATGTACATGATCTGGCGCGATTACCACATGTTGATATACCTGGTGTCGAACTGCTTACCTTGTTCTGCAACTCAAGAGGCAACTACGAAGATTCGGTGATCGTAAGTCAGTATGTGAATGATAGAGGCATCTTCGCCCATACATCCTTAATCAACCATCCAGTGCCTGTTGGTGTCGATCGTCTTAAGGCTGGAGATGTCATAGGATCAGAGACGAAATGGTGGAGACCAGCCCAAGATGCTATCGTGATCAAAGAAGGCTTCAGCAAGAACAAGACGAGATATGTGTGCGCCAGAATGACATCTAATGATATTAATGTAGGTGATAAGATCGGCACTCAACATGGACAGAAGTTCACAGTGTCAGAGATCCGTCCCATAGATCAGATGCCTACTTGTTTTGATCCCAAGACAGGTAAAACATTCAAGCCACATATCATTGTAGCATCAAGTTCGATTCATAATCGTATTACTCTTGGACAGTTGTATGAAGCATATACGGCTATGAGTGTCATCGGTGATGTGGACTTTGATCCATTGAATGTCGACGATTATATAGTGTTGGACACAGATGGAAGATTTCCATCGGATATCAGAGCGACTATGTGTAACATACAAATCGGAGATACGCGTATCACACATCCTAACATCTCCGATGATCTCTATATGGACTATGGTATCTGTAGATTCTGGTTATTGGCCCATCTATCGCGTGATAAACAGCATTATCTCAGTCACGTTCCCCGTGGTCCTACCATACCAAGAGGAAGACTACACGGATCATCAGTAAGATTAGGAGAGATGGAGGTGCATGTTATGTTAATGAATGGTCTCATCCATACATTATCCGAGCTCACTATGTCGTCTGATATGGTAGAAGTAAGTATATGTGTCAATTGTAGGCGCCTGACCATATTATGTGATTGTAACCAAGTACATCATTCAACCAACGTTGTAACCAGGCTATCAACGGTCAAATTCGACATATGTAGAGCGATCTATACTCTTCATAGCACTCCTAGAGATCCAGAGCTTTTTACGGGCAATGATGTATCTCTCCCATCATCCTTCACGTATCACATTTGACGTCTTTACGACCGGCTTGAACCTCCTGCGTATCACTTTGGTCTTAAGATCCTTAAAATCTGCATTGGTTACACTCGCCTCTGCCTTGGCAGCCATACTCCTCGCACGATCATACCTCACATTGTCGATCGCCACCATGGGTCTTTTGTTCTGGAGTCTGTTCAAAACATAGTTCGATATTTCACTATGTTCTACCTTTTGTCCGATCTCTTCTTCGGGTGTGTACTGCCTGCTGGTTATATTACTGTAATCAATCATGAATATGGTGCCATTGCTGCTAACGATCATATCATCTAGTCCTCGTAAGATATCACATAATGGATTACAGAACAATTCAGATACCTGTTTCAACGCTGATATAAGTATCGACATCTTGCTAAATATGTCAGAAGTCCTAGGATTGTCCCTCATAGTGCTATATGTAGTCTCTGTCACCGTGCGAATATACTTGTCACCTGGACCAGTGAACGACTCCTGTATCAGCTTCATACCGTTCGTCTTCATCTCTGGCAATGTAATATCCTTTCTGTGTCTGCATATAGCCTGTATCGTTGATGTCAACCTGGTTCTCATCTGAGAACAACTTTGTGGGAACATCACCCGATTCTCACGTTGTATCTTATCCTGGATGGCGTTAGCCAAACTCAAGATCAAACACGTGAACAGATCAGCTCTAGTCTTGAATGTATTACCAGGCACAACAGATCCACCACTGGTAACAGTTGTATTATCTGGGATGTCGGAGTACATATGATTCCTAGTGATAGGGTCAATGTACATCTGTGGTTGTTGATAATAATGAGTCGGCGGGTGTGTGTAGTTATCTTCTGCAGGTGCCTGACTAGTATCAAACGTCGGTTTATGTATATAGTCAGCTGATGTCACTATCTTCTTTAAATCCGCAAGCTCTGACCGAACCATAATCAACTCAGATGCCATCATACTCATCTTTGTATCCATAGCACGAATGAGAGCAATCATCTCCTTCATCTGGACGTCGGTCTGTTTCATGACTGACATCCGTGCGTAATTGTGTACGTTGTCATAGGTGAGTTTTTCTACGGGTGCAGTCTCAGGCTTGGGATGGACAGTCGATTCCTCTTTAGGCGGGCTTCTGTCCATACCCAACTTACTCATCAACCTACTCATATCTGGGATTCCTTTGGTGTCTTGCATGTTTGCAATATAAATTTTTAATCTAGTCGTTGTATCTCGGTCAACCTCACAAACCCCTCCAAAGCTACCTGATCAATCGTCTGATATATTCTTTCGTCAGGATCCATGATGTCAATAACTGTCATTCTGAATTCCTCTTGTTCTGGGTCAAGGTCAGGTTCGTATGAATCTAAGATTCGTGCAATCATGGGCGATACATCGAACAATGTCCTAGGAGGTTCCGGCATCACTTTCCGAGACTTCGTGCTCATGGCCATCTCATACCCTTCTGCACTTCTACCCCCTACATGTTTGCTGAATACCGAATTCTTGCCCAATTGCCTACTTATTCTTGAGATAAGCTTCCATATTTGGACGTATGTATCATTGGATGAAGCAGGCCATGCGAACGTGTATGGATTCATGTCATAGCTGGTCGAGGCCACTATTAACGCCACAACTTCGAATTCGCGCAGATTAGCAGGAACAGGCACTTTATATACCCATGAACGCTTACATTGCCACTTCAGAAAAGGTCCATGTTTCTTGATGATCTCCTGTAGCGCCGATGAATGAAACCTACATACATCCTGATTGCTAGCATCAGGCATCTCAAGTATCGGATTACACATATCAAATAAATTACAATATTCAGAGATTCTCTCGATCAACTCCATTTGTTTTTTAATATATTAAATGGTATCAACGATAGAATCGATATCATCATCGTCTATGGGTATTCTGCAAAAGTTCCAGATCATATCACAATCTCTACAACGATTGTTGTATAATCTCATACCTCTGACTCGGTGATCATACCAAGATATCTTACTACGAAGGTGTTTGGAAGAGTATATCTCTTCATTCATCATACCATTTCCACCCATAATACAGAACATATTCGTCTTGGGACCGTTAGCAATACCGAGCATGAGCCTTGAATATCTGATGAACACCGGCAGTCTGTCATTATCAATCTCATTCTCGAATATCGGTACCACCCATATGTCATGAGGGGTAATATCTATATTCTCCAATGTTGTGACAAGATCATCGGTGAAGCGTTCATAGTCCAACAACATCCTATTGACAATAAACAACCTGGTGTCGGACACCGCAACCTGTTCATACACGACTTCAACACCCCTATCGGAGAATGATTTATCTATGATTCGAATGAGATCGTCCCTATACATATATTTCTCGAAGCCTACCATGTTAACGCACAACCTCGACCTCGGAGCAAGTGAATGTCGTATCTCGGTTATAGACCTAGAATAGAAGTAAAAGATGCACGAATATGGATCGTAACATAGTCTACTATTCTTCCTCAAACAGGTATAATTACACGTTAATTCATCTACATATAATGGAAGGACGCCTGCCCTGAAATGATCACTAGTATTTATGACGTGTCTATCTCCTCCGTGGTTACATTTAAAATGTTCTAGTGCTTTCATAGATATTAAACTAAGCATTTATTTATTAAGATCTTAAGGTAGTAATGGAGAATTGGAATATATCGCTGAAGTCAGGAATTCAAACAGGTAAGAGTGGATCACGACCGATATACCGTCCCAATAAACCTTTAGAAAAGACGGATGCACCAAGCACAGATGAACGTATCGAGGCCACAATAACCCTACTTCAAGACTGGTTTTTGGATGTATCAAAGACGTATAACATCCCGGAATGGATGAATGTATGTGTAAAAGAACAGAGAATAGCATCATGGGGATCATCATTCCCCATGTCGGTTGAAGAACACTCGATACATATGTCCGTGTTATCCGGCCTAGGAATAGAGTACCATGGCCCTATGCCAAGACAAAGAACGTATCTCAAGATCGGAGAATGGGTAATGTTGGATCAGATACACATATCCATGATAATGATGCAACCTGCGATTGCAACGGCGTCCGTCACAGTTACTACTCTGTCTGTGAATAGCCTCTATAATGCATTATCCAAAGTCGAAATAATATCGTCTTCATCAACAAAACGTGATTCCACTACAATAACTAACGAGGCCCTACGCAGAAGAGTGATAGGGAGAAAGGCTCTGTCTGTCGTCCAAGAAGCTAAAGATGATAAAGAGAAGCATCTACCTGTAACATTCGCACATCTTTCATACTCCAATGCAGCATTCGTCGTGACATGTGGATCAGAAATGCATATATGCACATTCTCATGTACTACTTTAGCGCTACTAAGAGGTCTATTGGGGACATATAGAAACGTTCTATTTCACGATGAAAGTATGAACATATATTCTTGGGACAGACGTGCCATGAACAATACCCACATGAAGATATCCAAAGACGGAGATATATCAATATTAGGAACGCCAGATCAATTCGAACCTATTGTACGAGCTTTTAAGGACTTATTCGACGGTATACTTAGCAACAGATCCAAGGCATCACAGTTATTGAGTACATTACGAGTAGTGAATGACATCACATCTTATGTCTAATACTTCTTGATCTAATACCTTTAAAATTACCTATGATAAGTGCAATTGCAGCAGACTCTACAGACATACAACCCGAAATCAAGGAGGTGTTGAGTCCTATATCAGCCATGATCAGATTCTCAGCCACACCAACAGACAGATAATCCGTACTTGTCTTGGATAGAAAGGATGTAGGTTTGAAGTCGGTGACTGGCGACCTCGGATCAATCATACTGGTATAATAGATAAGAGCCGCAAAATGAGCTAATTCAGAATTGGTATATGATATCTTCATAGATTCACATGCACAAGCAACCATAGATACGCAAGACCTAAGACCTAGGACCGATCCCATCATTTGCATACGAAATCTGGACGTAGTAGCCAACACCTTTCCAACCTTAGTTGTCTTGGGGGTAATCTTCATCAACTTGGTCCTATTACCATGACTGAGAATCTCGTATGTCTGTCTCGACATCGATAGCAGACTAAGAATGAGATCCTCTCCGCTAGTAGTAATACCGTGTTTTGCGGTATCTAACGCACCCTGCATGATCTTACCGGATATCTTTGACGCTAATCTCATACCAGGATACCCATAAGAATTTCTCACATCTCCATGTTCAAGAGTAGGTAGAGTAAGACTGGTACCAGGCTCGAACCAGAATGGTACAAGATTCTTGGTATCGTCATCTATCATCATCGTCAATATCTTGAGCTGCCTACCGAAGGTGAATCCTCTGGATACAGTAAGATGACTCTCCATGAACTGATTGATAGCGGTCACTGATCTCTGTACGTACGTACTGATAGTCTTATCCATATCGAGTCTCTGACGCAACAGATCCCAAGATCCACGTTTGCACCTAGATAAGCTATGTAACGGTGTAAATACCTCATCATCATTCATATCAATCATCGACAACGACAATGTCGAATGTAACATAAAGTCTTCATGTATGTTATTGGACAAACGGGATGTAATATCTGAGACCACTTCAGGACGGAACTTGTTGAATAACGGATTCTTATGCATCAACGACTTTATTTCATCTACAGCAGCCAGGGACGATACTACTCCAATATGGACCTCATCACCGTCAAAATCCAGATTCAAATGTTCACACATAGCAGGATGGACGCCAATAGAAGGTTTGTCCCATGCATATACTCTGACTGGCATACAAGAATTGTCGGAAATAGACGGACAACGTATAAGAATAGCATAATCACCATCAACGACACCTCTAAATGCCCAATAAGGAGATTGGAGTCTGTCACCGCCTCTTCTGAATGGAATTCTCATATCCTTCGTCCACTTATACGGAATATACACTGTGGAAGGATCCTCTGTCCATGTACATGATGCGACACCACGAATAGTGGTCAGTGGTCTTATACCCATACAAGCATGTCTAAGCATACCACGCTTCCCCATCAAAGTATTCCTGACCCCTCTCGAATAATCGTCTGGCGATATGGAATCTGATAACATTTGATGATTCAACTTCCCTCTTTCATCCATAGTCATCAGATCTTCATTTACACACATAGATGGCAATACAATAGTTCCACGACTGTTGCCCAACAGATGACCTTGGCAATCCTCGTGCATGACACATCTGATATTGGTCACCGATGGAGCAGTAGTATCTTTCATCACATATTTCAGATTATCAACCTTCAACGGCTTTATTTCGATCTTGGATACCATGGGAGCGATATCTACTCTTCCACCATTCCTAACATATCTCTTTATACTGAACCTTTGTATTTGATCCTTACTAGTTACGCAGATAGGCATGTATAAAAATAATAAATTAATAAAAATGACATAGTGTTGATCATTATGTCACAGTTTCTCGTAGACATCATATCATCGTAGCACGGGTGAATACACACATCCCCGGGGAGGGATATAAGTATATCTCCATGTGGTCATCCGCCATGCTACACCTCCAAGAGGGTCTCATCGCTCCCTTGTTACTACTACATTATCCGATCATTGTTATTGGATTAAGCTTTATTCCAAAAGAAGGATGTGTAGTTGGACAACGGAATTTAAAGATACAGAACCCTCTTCCATCATCAACCTTTTAAAAACCCAAAAGAAATACGAAGGCGAAGGGGTAATAAGGGTCAAATAATAAATTAATAAAATAACAAAGCACAGGCCAAACGTCCCATAGCACGTTTCGGCTTCCCGGCACCGGCGGATCTCCATCTGAGTAATGTTCTGGGTAACTAGCATCGACATACATCACCTCCCTGTCTCCCTATTGCTGACCACTCCTCCTCTGATACCACACACCCCCACAACCACCCTTCACATGTGTGTTGACAAACTTCAGCTTTGCTTGTTGCTGTTGCTGTCTTTTTGATTAATTTATTACTTGTATCAATCAGCACTGTCCCCCTCACCCTCACGTCATCATTCCTCATACCTGACTCAACTCAGCTCAGATCCGCCCCTGCTAGGGGCAGAGACACCCACACCCACACCCGCGCCTGACCCATGAAATTTAATCTCCGTTCCCTAACCGTCCTATGTTCATCTATGCTTATAATCACACACCCTCCCGTATGATTAAATTCTTTAAAATCTAACCGTCCCGAGAGAACACCAACAAGTAACGGTGAACAACCGACAACCCTCGTGCTAATAAATTAGCACTCGGGGTCGGTCCCCTACCCAAGAATATGTCGTAATCCAGAGGTGCTATATCGTGGATAAATATAGGAGAACAACCGACAACCCTCATGCCAACAAGTTGGCAATCGGGGTCGGTCTCCGAATCCTGAAGCTTACTGTTCACCAGATGAGCCATATCTTAAAAATATAATTGTTCACGTTTGACATTCACCCTCCATAGAAATACATTCTGTTCACATTCACCTCCATATTCTTGAACTTGGCATTGGCGAACTACTGGATCTCAGATGAACACCTACATAGACCGACGTTCCGAACGTTCTTGATCATCGACATTGACAGATGCACAAGTCCAACCACATCACCCTATTCATACAGACGATCTTCACCTTCACACTCACCTTATTCATACAGATGCCCTTCACCCTCACCTTCGCCTTATTCATACAGACGAACATCCTGGTCCCCTACACCTCCTAAGACCGATGAACAGAGAGAAGGAACAACCATCAAGACCGACGAACAACACCTTCCCAGTAGCCCAATTCAGAAAGTTGCACTGTCTGATCACCTTCACCCTATTCAGAAAGGCCAACGTTCACCTCCCTGCTAACCTAATTCAGAAATGTTCACGTTCTTGAGCAGGGTCCCAACGCCCTCATGTATCGCGGCACTCCCTCTTGTTCGATGACCAGAATTTAACATGTTCGGAGTCCAGCACCATCACCAACAAAGAACGTATCAGGTTAACCTCCATGTTCACCTCCCTAAGACAGGATCACAGACCGTCCCTGTTCACCTTATTCATACCGATTCTAGTGCGCCTCCCTGTTCACCTTATTCATGAATGAGAACGTTCTGAAACCCAGCATCAACGTATATCTCTCATCTCCATCAGGCTCTACAACATCAATAGGAGATTGTTCTGATATACAGCACACTCACCCTCATATATCGCTCATAAGACGAACCTCCCTGAGAATCTGCATTATTCTGGATAACCCGAGTGATGAACCGTAACGTGGCTGGGGCAGCCTACAGGAGAGGTTCGGCGACCCCGAGCGCCCTTGGGCGCGAGGGTCGTCGCCGTTGTGCGCCCTCCGGTAAGTGGGTGAGCCCTCATCCTCACCATCACGTGGCGATGACCCACTCTGCTCTGGGTATGATCATCCACGTGTGGCGAATCCCAGAACCCTCATAGAAGGCAACGTATCTCCCAATGGTAGCATGTAAGCCATAGGTATAGATCACCACTCTTGGTCATTCCTCCTGTTCGTTCAAGCTTCAGGTTAAGCCTACATGTTCGGAGGCACGTACCCACACAGTCCCCAAATAAAAACCCACGGAGAAACGGAACTGGGGATCTCAGAAAATAAAACGACATTGCTGACCAGTGACGTATCGCCTCCATCTGTCTCTCTGTTGCTGGCCACTCCTCCTCTGATACCACACACCCCCACAACCACCCTTCACATGTGTGTTGACAAACTTCAGCTTTGCTTGTTGCTGTTGCTGTCTTTTTGATTAATTTATTACTTGTATCAATCAGCACTGTCCCCCTCACCCTCACGTCATCATTCCTCATACCTGACTCAACTCAGCTCAGATCCGCCCCTGCTAGGGGCAGAGACACCCACACCCACACCCGCGCCTGACCCATGAAATTTAATCTCCGTTCCCTAACCGTCCTATGTTCATCTATGCTTATAATCACACACCCTCCCGTATGATTAAATTCTTTAAAATCTAACCGTCCCGAGAGAACACCAACAAGTAACGGTGAACAACCGACAACCCTCGTGCTAATAAATTAGCACTCGGGGTCGGTCCCCTACCCAAGAATATGTCGTAATCCAGAGGTGCTATATCGTGGATAAATATAGGAGAACAACCGACAACCCTCATGCCAACAAGTTGGCAATCGGGGTCGGTCTCCGAATCCTGAAGCTTACTGTTCACCAGATGAGCCATATCTTAAAAATATAATTGTTCACGTTTGACATTCACCCTCCATAGAAATACATTCTGTTCACATTCACCTCCATATTCTTGAACTTGGCATTGGCGAACTACTGGATCTCAGATGAACACCTACATAGACCGACGTTCCGAACGTTCTTGATCATCGACATTGACAGATGCACAAGTCCAACCACATCACCCTATTCATACAGACGATCTTCACCTTCACACTCACCTTATTCATACAGATGCCCTTCACCCTCACCTTCGCCTTATTCATACAGACGAACATCCTGGTCCCCTACACCTCCTAAGACCGATGAACAGAGAGAAGGAACAACCATCAAGACCGACGAACAACACCTTCCCAGTAGCCCAATTCAGAAAGTTGCACTGTCTGATCACCTTCACCCTATTCAGAAAGGCCAACGTTCACCTCCCTGCTAACCTAATTCAGAAATGTTCACGTTCTTGAGCAGGGTCCCAACGCCCTCATGTATCGCGGCACTCCCTCTTGTTCGATGACCAGAATTTAACATGTTCGGAGTCCAGCACCATCACCAACAAAGAACGTATCAGGTTAACCTCCATGTTCACCTCCCTAAGACAGGATCACAGACCGTCCCTGTTCACCTTATTCATACCGATTCTAGTGCGCCTCCCTGTTCACCTTATTCATGAATGAGAACGTTCTGAAACCCAGCATCAACGTATATCTCTCATCTCCATCAGGCTCTACAACATCAATAGGAGATTGTTCTGATATACAGCACACTCACCCTCATATATCGCTCATAAGACGAACCTCCCTGAGAATCTGCATTATTCTGGATAACCCGAGTGATGAACCGTAACGTGGCTGGGGCAGCCTACAGGAGAGGTTCGGCGACCCCGAGCGCCCTTGGGCGCGAGGGTCGTCGCCGTTGTGCGCCCTCCGGTAAGTGGGTGAGCCCTCATCCTCACCATCACGTGGCGATGACCCACTCTGCTCTGGGTATGATCATCCACGTGTGGCGAATCCCAGAACCCTCATAGAAGGCAACGTATCTCCCAATGGTAGCATGTAAGCCATAGGTATAGATCACCACTCTTGGTCATTCCTCCTGTTCGTTCAAGCTTCAGGTTAAGCCTACATGTTCGGAGGCACGTACCCACACAGTCCCCAAATAAAAACCCACGGAGAAACGGAACTGGGGATCTCAGAAAATAAAACGACATTGCTGACCAGTGACGTATCGCCTCCATCTGTCTCTCTGTTGCTGGCCACTCCTCCTCTGATACCACACACCCCCACAACCACCCTCACATGTGTG
>NW_027137861.1:0-18518 GCF_000149305.1 Rhizopus delemar RA 99-880 | reverse complement strand
CATTGGTGCTATTTCTACTCAACCAGAGGTTAGATGTCCTAAATGCAGCGAAATCATGCGTGGTCCAACATGGAGAGCATCTCGTAATCAGTATCAATTTCGCTGCTATAATCGTGCTGCGCATGCAACAGAAGTCTCGCAATCTGTGACAAAAAACTCAATGTTTTACCGAAAAAGATGTGATATTCGTATAACATTGAAGGTTATATTTCGCCTTACTATGAACCAAGAAAGGTTTTCAACCATCTATAGAGATCTTTCAATTCACTACAAGGTGATTGCCCAGTTGTACCGCGACTTGATTGTTGTTTTTGAAAGCGACTTGTTAAGACATAATCCAATTATGTTAGGTAAGTTATGAGTTTTTCTTTTATATCTTATTTACATGATGTAGGTGGGTCAGGTGTAGACCATGTCCAAATTGATGAGTCGAAATTTGGTAAGAGGAAATACCATAGAGGCCATCGAGTGGAAGGCGTATGGGTTTTGGGCATGGTCGAAGCTATTGCTCTTGGTACAAATAGGGTTGTGACAGTATCACAAGAAAACGGGGAGACTGAAACAAGATTGGTACCACAATTTAAAGCAGGCCGCAGATTTTTATGCACTGTTCCAAACCGAAACGCACATACCCTTATACCCATCATTCGAAAGTACGTTGCTCCAGGTACAACAATCAGAACAGATGGCTGGCGTGCCTACAGCGGCTTGCACCCTAGGGAGCGATACAATGCCCGCACTGGAGCTCTTCAAGTTGCAATGATGGACAGTGAGCAGCATATCTACAGACATCAAGTAGTTAATCATTCCCTTGGGTTTGCTACGGAAGATCAAGTACGCCAAAACAATACTCAAGGGATGATCAATACAAACATCATAGAAGGATTGTGGGCCGATGTCAAAAGGGAAATGCAAGCTAGACATCGTACAAAGGTTGAATGTCCATATCGCCTACTGGAGTACTTATGGCGTTATGAAAATCGCAACCGAATTTGGGCCGCTCTAGTGCGTGGTTTAGGAGAAGTATCGTTTCCTAATATGCCAAGGCAGAGAAATAGAGACGAAGAAGTTGAAAATTATCAACTTATAACAGAAGAAGAAGGAAGTGAAGAGGTGATAGAAGGGGATCCAACAGATGAAATGAACAACAATCATGAAATTGACAGTAATTATTTATACAAAAAAAAATGATAGCCTTATATTTGTCTGGATCAATGTAATACTAATTTCTGCATAATAGTCGATATTGGTGATGACACAGATACGGATGATACTGATGATGATCCAGATTATCAAGAAGTACAAGTACAACCACCTCCAGCACGTCGCCGTAGGATTAATAGAAGATCTGATGTCGCAGTCGTGATAGAAGATGAAAGCAACGCTTTACCTAGTTCTGGTAACAGTAGTGCTCTTTCAGTAGAAGAAGCTACAAGTAGATTAATGGATGTTGTACGTAACCGAGAATTAAATAACTTTCGAGAAGCATCAGAAGCATTATACAATGCTATGATCGCAGAGCAAAATACTCCAAATGCAGTATAATAAACGTAACATATATTAAAAAATATAGGCAT
This sequence comes from Rhizopus delemar RA 99-880, assembly GCF_000149305.1. Taxonomy (NCBI): domain Eukaryota; kingdom Fungi; phylum Mucoromycota; class Mucoromycetes; order Mucorales; family Rhizopodaceae; genus Rhizopus; species Rhizopus delemar. The sequence continues at coordinate 16,941 of NW_027137861.1, read as the reverse complement.
TTTTTTGTTAAGGTATTTGCTACGTACTTCGTCAATTTATTAGGGTCATTTTACTGTATCTTATTTAATTAAACCAATATGAAGTGGCTATCCTTTATTTAATGTAGTCAATACGTAACTATATGCTAACTTTAATTTGCAAAGCAAAAGCGCTATTATCATGTGCTCTTGCTTAATTATAATTCTTCTTTGCCTAAAAAGTACTTACTGTTGTGTTTTTTCATTACATCTACTATGAACTATAGACACACATCTAAAAAAAAATAAATAGCAAAGAAATATACCGTATCCAGTAAAAATAATTTATATTTTTTTTAATTCAAATTATAATGTGAATAACATATTTAATAAGAACACTTAAAATTTAAATAAGAATAGATTTGTAATTAAAAAGCATTATAAAAACGGTATGTATAATATTTTAAATGATATTCAAGAATGATATCACGTTATTATATAACAGTATATAGTTTATTACTTTTGTAAAACAGTAACTGATTGTAGTTGACATTAATAAATATAAGTCTTAATACAAGATCATAATTAAAATAAAACAAAATATAAGTTTATTTAAATAAGATCATACCGCTGTAGAACAGTAACTGACTGTAGTTGACATTAATAAATATAAGTCTTAATACAAGATCATAATTAAAATAAAATAAAATACAAGTTTATTTAAATAAGATCATACAATCAATTCCAATTAAACATGTTCTTTTAGAATATGTATTGTATTCATGAGAGTTCTTTGATAAGAAGACGTATCAACTAAAATAACCAAATCCAATCCAATGTCAGGAATATTGCTAATCTTTCACATAATTGAAATAACGCGTAAAATAACGTTATTCAAATCAGTGAGGAATTCCCAGAATAAAAGATCATCTATGACAGACATACAAAAGAACAAATGAAAAGTTTTCATGATCATAATTAGAGATAACACTTGCTAAAGTACCTGAATATTAGAAAAACGATAGCAATAGAAGATATCAAGCCACTCACTCAATAAGATATAAATACCTGCCTTCAATTAGAATAATTTTTACTTTAACTTAAACTGAAATAAAGATCAGACTCGAAACGTTCACAAACTGTTTCTTTATTTTTGTTTTTACCTCTTGTTTTCTATGATCTTAACAATTACAATTAGTTTTTTTACAACTAATGTTTGAACCATAACGAAGAAATAACGATATTTTAAGAATCAAGGAAACAATGTGATTCTTACATAATAATAATGATGTTATCAAGTTAAAAAACTTAGTATCTATATTAAATGCATCAAAAGATGTTTAGGAATAAGCTTCCATTTGGTATAAATGCTCGGACAGTGGATGATGCCTCTTTGCAAGATATCCTTATTATAGCATATACGCTACGGACCCTAATTAGGTCGCAAAAATTTTGGCGGCCATATCGATATTTCATGTAACTGCCATACATCAATAATATTAGAGTTCAAGAAACATACAAAGGAGTTGGCGATTGCTAATCCTTCAAAAAAGTAAATGAGGGCAAGCTGAGAAAACCAGATGCTTACAGTGCCAGATGTGCCCCAAAATTCAATTTTTCAGATTCCATTCAAACTTTTACCCAATGTAGCATATTATTGGGTAAGTCATTTCCCAAATTCTCGGAGTGTGAAAGCAAATATTCGCTCCGCAATAATAGAAAACGTGCGGATATGCTATAAATTTAAGGAACACATAAAATTCTTTCTACTCGATAGTTTTTGATAAAATTTTGCATACTATATGCACTAACAAATAAAAATGTTTATGCAAAATCTCCGCCAAAATCGCCGACATTTTTATTTTTTTGCTGCTGTTTTTAGCATGTTTCTCTTCATCAAAACACAATATGCTAACAAATTTAAAAGTTATATTTTTGGAGTATACAGTTACACAAATGTTCAAATTTTTATTAAAATCTGTAAAGATGTCATTGATATAAAGCTTGCCAAAAAAAATTGTGTACCGCCTATTTTCAGACGCAAAAATTTATAGCAAAGAGTCGGAATTCGAAAACGAAAGTGGTACCAATCGATGCGCAATGGCCAAAAGTATATACTTCCATATTTGGAATGTAGTTCTAGCGCCGATTGAACTGTAGAACTTATGATTTATCCATCGTGGCCTGAAGTGCCAATTGTCCCATTATTTTCAGCACATTGCCTTTTTTAAATACGAATGTTACCGTATCTAAAAATAGACAGCCAAGGCTTTCGAATGATGTATAGAATACGTCTGTACGCTTAATTTTAGCTCCGCTACAGGCTTCCAAAAAGATGGACGGTAAATCTTTCATTTAGCCTCTTGCTTTCTGAACCTTAGTCAATAAAGGCTTTTTTACCTTTATTTTAGCATGGAAGTTCATGCTTTTCATAACCTTAATGGTGCCCGAGTAACTGATAGTGTGGCCAGTGCATACTAGATACTTATGAACAGCCTTCACAGTCTTGAGGGTACCATTAATAATCTGCTTACGTATATAAGACTTGGTGGTAACACTTAAAACAGCCTTTCTACCAGGGTTTGCTGTTACTCTACCAGGAGAAAACTTGTTGGCATATCTGCTTAAGGTGGATTTTTTTAAGTTTGGAATACGTTCCATTATCACTGAATATGGCTTGTTCTGTAAAACCAACGATTTGATGTTTTCTTGCTTGTTTTTAGAGAGAGCGCGAACCATATGTGTAGTGGTACCTTAAAGCTTCGATATATAAAGAAAGAAAAGGAAAAAAAAATGTTTGACCGGGGATAAATTAATTTTATAAGTCAAATAGGCTTTTTCGGCGATAGTCGGAATACTATGACTCCTAATTAGCCAAAAAACTCCAGTGGAAGCTCCACCAATTAACAAATAAACTTATCTACAGTTGTAGTGGAAAAATGGTTCCAATGTTGGTTTTTGTATTTAATCTTAATTTTTTCCCGACTGTGTAACAATACACGCAAAATTTTTTTCAGTAATATTAGCTGTAAATGCGCTAAAAAATGCATGTTTTTGTGAGCCGTTACCATTTGTAGTTCCAAAGATATAAAGCTTTAAAGTTGCAAATCAAAAACATTGGAACCATTTTTCCACCCACTGTAATAAAAATATCAGGAACTTTATAAGTAAAGATAGCCTGTTTATAATATAAGTGATTCTTTATTGAAAATGAATAAGATATAGAATAATTGTGTCAAAGAAAATAATTGTTGGGATATTTATACTAGTTGTGGTTGTTCTTTTTTTTTTCTTTTTTCTTTTTCTTTTTTTTTTGAAGTTTCTTTCATTTTTCTATTTTTTTCATTTTTGAACCTTGTTTGATATTTGAACTTTCTAGTCTTCGCTAGCCTGACTTTGTGTAACGCTTTCATTTTGGTTTTGTGGGTTACAATGTCTTCATCATTCTCGTTACAACATCTATGTCGAACGACATCAAAATTATTCTTGTGATCAACATCATTCTCTTGATCTAAAATTTCATCATTTGTGCTACAATAAAATAAAAAGATCTGTCAGCTTGTCGTGTTTGATCACGAATAGTCTTTTTATAGTAATTAACAAAGGTACAGATAAATTATTAAGTACTTGAAGATTTTCTTTTATTTAATAAAGATAATGTATATTTATACTATTTTATATTTGCTGCGGAGGTGACGTTTGTTATGTATTGATATAATGTTGATATTGAAAGCACTGCGGATATACTGCGTCTATACTGCGGTTGACATTTACAAGTAGAAGTATTGTAACTTGTTAGTACTTGGGACTTGGCTTGTGTTAAAGTGATGTAGATTTGTTTAAATTGAGGTTTGAAGTCTTGAATGACTTGAGTTTAGGTAACTTGATTGAACGTTTAACAGTTCTTTAGAGTAAATTGTGGACAATTGGCACTTCAGGCCACGATGGATAAATCATAAGTTCTACAGTTCAATCGGCGCTAGAACTACATTCCAAATATGGAAGTATATACTTTTGGCCATTGCGCATCGATTGGTACCACTTTCGTTTTCGAATTCCGACTCTTTGCTATAAATTTTTGCGTCTGAAAATAGGCGGTACACAATTTTTTTTGGCAAGCTTTATATCAATGACATCTTTACAGATTTTAATAAAAATTTGAACATTTGTGTAACTGTATACTCCAAAAATATAACTTTTAAATTTGTTAGCATATTGTGTTTTGATGAAGAGAAACATGCTAAAAACAGCAGCAAAAAAATAAAAATGTCGGCGATTTTGGCGGAGATTTTGCATAAACATTTTTATTTGTTAGTGCATATAGTATGCAAAATTTTATCAAAAACTATCGAGTAGAAAGAATTTTATGTGTTCCTTAAATTTATAGCATATCCGCACGTTTTCTATTATTGCGGAGCGAATATTTGCTTTCACACTCCGAGAATTTGGGAAATGACTTACCCAATAATATGCTACATTGGGTAAAAGTTTGAATGGAATCTGAAAAATTGAATTTTGGGGCACATCTGGCACTGTAAGCATCTGGTTTTCTCAGCTTGCCCTCATTTACTTTTTTGAAGGATTAGCAATCGCCAACTCCTTTGTATGTTTCTTGAACTCTAATATTATTGATGTATGGCAGTTACATGAAATATCGATATGGCCGCCAAAATTTTTGCGACCTAATTAGGGTCCGTAGCGTATATGCTATAATAAGGATATCTTGCAAAGAGGCATCATCCACTGTCCGAGCATTTATACCAAATGGAAGCTTATTCCTAAACATCTTTTGATGCATTTAATATAGATACTAAGTTTTTTAACTTGATAACATCATTATTATTATGTAAGAATCACATTGTTTCCTTGATTCTTAAAATATCGTTATTTCTTCGTTATGGTTCAAACATTAGTTGTAAAAAAACTAATTGTAATTGTTAAGATCATAGAAAACAAGAGGTAAAAACAAAAATAAAGAAACAGTTTGTGAACGTTTCGAGTCTGATCTTTATTTCAGTTTAAGTTAAAGTAAAAATTATTCTAATTGAAGGCAGGTATTTATATCTTATTGAGTGAGTGGCTTGATATCTTCTATTGCTATCGTTTTTCTAATATTCAGGTACTTTAGCAAGTGTTATCTCTAATTATGATCATGAAAACTTTTCATTTGTTCTTTTGTATGTCTGTCATAGATGATCTTTTATTCTGGGAATTCCTCACTGATTTGAATAACGTTATTTTACGCGTTATTTCAATTATGTGAAAGATTAGCAATATTCCTGACATTGGATTGGATTTGGTTATTTTAGTTGATACTTCTTCTTATCAAAGAACTTTCATGAATACAATAGATATTCTAAAAGAAGATGTTTAATTGGAATTGATTGTATGATCTTATTTAAATAAATTTGTATCTTATTTTATTTTAATTATGATCTTGTATTAAGACTTATATTTATTAATGTCAACTACAGTCAGTTACTGTTCTACAGCGGTATGATCTTATTTAAATAAACTTATATTTTGTTTTATTTTAATTATGATCTTGTATTAATGCTTGTATTTATTAATGTCAACTACAATCAGTTACTGTTTTACAAAAGTAATAAACTATATACTGTTATATAATAACGTGATATCATTCTTGAATATCATTTAAAAATATTAATACATACCGTTTTTATAATGCTTTTTTAATTACAAATCTATTCTTAATTAAATTTTAAGTGTTCTTATTAAATATGTTATTCACATTATAATTTGAATTAAAAAAAATATAAATTATTTTTACTGGATACGGTATATTTCTTTGCTATTTATTTTTTTTTAGATGTGTGTCTATAGTTCATAGTAGATGTAATGAAAAAACACAACAGTAAGTACTTTTTAGGCAAAGAAGAATTATAATTAAGCAAGAGCACATGATAATAGCGCTTTTGCTTTGCAAATTAAAGTTAGCATATAGTTACGTATTGACTACATTAAATAAAGGATAGCCACTTCATATTGGTTTAATTAAATAAGATACAGTAAAATGACCCTAATAAATTGACGAAGTACGTAGCAAATACCTTAACAAAAAAATGCCTATATTTTTTAATATATGTTACGTTTATTATACTGCATTTGGAGTATTTTGCTCTGCGATCATAGCATTGTATAATGCTTCTGATGCTTCTCGAAAGTTATTTAATTCTCGGTTACGTACAACATCCATTAATCTACTTGTAGCTTCTTCTACTGAAAGAGCACTACTGTTACCAGAACTAGGTAAAGCGTTGCTTTCATCTTCTATCACGACTGCGACATCAGATCTTCTATTAATCCTACGGCGACGTGCTGGAGGTGGTTGTACTTGTACTTCTTGATAATCTGGATCATCATCAGTATCATCCGTATCTGTGTCATCACCAATATCGACTATTATGCAGAAATTAGTATTACATTGATCCAGACAAATATAAGGCTATCATTTTTTTTTGTATAAATAATTACTGTCAATTTCATGATTGTTGTTCATTTCATCTGTTGGATCCCCTTCTATCACCTCTTCACTTCCTTCTTCTTCTGTTATAAGTTGATAATTTTCAACTTCTTCGTCTCTATTTCTCTGCCTTGGCATATTAGGAAACGATACTTCTCCTAAACCACGCACTAGAGCGGCCCAAATTCGGTTGCGATTTTCATAACGCCATAAGTACTCCAGTAGGCGATATGGACATTCAACCTTTGTACGATGTCTAGCTTGCATTTCCCTTTTGACATCGGCCCACAATCCTTCTATGATGTTTGTATTGATCATCCCTTGAGTATTGTTTTGGCGTACTTGATCTTCCGTAGCAAACCCAAGGGAATGATTAACTACTTGATGTCTGTAGATATGCTGCTCACTGTCCATCATTGCAACTTGAAGAGCTCCAGTGCGGGCATTGTATCGCTCCCTAGGGTGCAAGCCGCTGTAGGCACGCCAGCCATCTGTTCTGATTGTTGTACCTGGAGCAACGTACTTTCGAATGATGGGTATAAGGGTATGTGCGTTTCGGTTTGGAACAGTGCATAAAAATCTGCGGCCTGCTTTAAATTGTGGTACCAATCTTGTTTCAGTCTCCCCGTTTTCTTGTGATACTGTCACAACCCTATTTGTACCAAGAGCAATAGCTTCGACCATGCCCAAAACCCATACGCCTTCCACTCGATGGCCTCTATGGTATTTCCTCTTACCAAATTTCGACTCATCAATTTGGACATGGTCTACACCTGACCCACCTACATCATGTAAATAAGATATAAAAGAAAAACTCATAACTTACCTAACATAATTGGATTATGTCTTAACAAGTCGCTTTCAAAAACAACAATCAAGTCGCGGTACAACTGGGCAATCACCTTGTAGTGAATTGAAAGATCTCTATAGATGGTTGAAAACCTTTCTTGGTTCATAGTAAGGCGAAATATAACCTTCAATGTTATACGAATATCACATCTTTTTCGGTAAAACATTGAGTTTTTTGTCACAGATTGCGAGACTTCTGTTGCATGCGCAGCACGATTATAGCAGCGAAATTGATACTGATTACGAGATGCTCTCCATGTTGGACCACGCATGATTTCGCTGCATTTAGGACATCTAACCTCTGGTTGAGTAGAAATAGCACCAATGCTTCTTAAAAAACTAAAGAAAAAAAATTAACAATCTTATTTTGTTAAAAAAAAAGATATTTGCCTCCAACAAGAATCGAAAGAAATTGTAATAGCTTCTCTGTCCAATTCACCATTAGGTACAATTCTTGAGCTTGGACCATTGGAAATTAAATTGTTATTGTTTGCTGACATACTTGTATACTGTATCTAGTTTGAAGTTGAATGTTTCAATAGTATAGTTTTTTATAAAAAAAAAAAGAACTTAATGAATAATGGTTACTTATATTATCTTCAACTTACCTTTTATTAAAAACTAAAAAAAAGAAAAACAAAAGAAAAAAGAAAAAACATGAAGCCACAAAAAAACTTTTTTTGTGGCTTACAAAATCCTTTGAGCTCCGAAACAAAAAAAAAGGAAAACGTAATTCGTTATCACAGAAGTATAAAATGGTAACAGGATGTTTCGAACTCACGACATCAAGATTAGAAAGGAGGGCATTGCCAATTAAGCTATTTTGTAATTTCTGAGAAATAATGCATTAGATACATCTGATCATTTGTTACAAATATTTTGATGGCTGTTAAGCAAGTTTAAAAGCACTATATGGTGTTGACTACTTTTAAAAATTACTAATGTACCAAATGATATGAAAACCAACTTGGAATAAAGGGGCTTCACTTAAGAAATGCCCCATTATTCTTGACTAAATCGGGATATATTCGGAATTTCAAAAATTAAACAGCGCCATTCGATTATCCTTGTCTTATAACCTTAGTTTCCATTTTTGGATGGTTATTCTAGCTCCGCTATAGCTGTAGAACTTATGATTTATCCATCGTGGCCTGAAGTGCCAATCACCCTAAATTGTCTTTGAGTAGTGACCACCAGATCTTTTTAGATCAATAAGGTTAAGAATAAGATTTTTTGATAAACGATAAAAATAAAAGGGATCTTTCTTGATTTGTGATAACTCGGATATCAGATCAGAAAGAATAAGTAAAAATAAAAAGAAAAGAAAAGGTTATTGTGATCCAATAAGAAAAGATTGCTTTTTAAGCGTAAGAAGATTTGATTTATTGAATTGGATTGGATAATGTTATTTTGTTTAAAAATATTCATCTTATTTATATAAAAATTGGCGTGGCTTATTGTTTGTGTTGTTATTTTGTAGTATGGTTGGTTTAGTTTGAGTGTTTTAGAGAAGTTTTTCTTGAAATTTTTAAAGTAAGATACTGTAGTGACCACCAGATCTTTTAATTAAGATCAAATAAAGGTAAAGATAAAAAAATAAAGGGATCAGGAACTTTTTATGAGAAGGTTGCCTGTTTATTGAGTAAAATATATAAAATAAAATGTGAGTAGAACTGTACTGTCCTTTTTTCTTCATCTAAATAGTTGGGATATTTATATTGTTAATTTTTTTTTTTTTTTTTTTCTTTTTGACTTTTTTCATTTTTTGACTTCTTTGTCACAGTGTTGTTTGACATCTATGTCGCTGGACATCAAAATTATTCTTGTGATCAGCATTGTTCTCTTGATCTAAAATTTCATCATTTGTGCTACAGTATTAAAAAGGAATCTTTGTAACATAACCCAAAAGGAGAATAAAACATATGACAAGCTTCCTATACAGACCACAAACGAGGACAGGACCGTCCTTTGACTGACTTCAGCCCGACGGGGGGGTCGAACCCCCAACCTTGAGATTAAGAGTCTCACGCTCTACCGATTGAGCTAGCCGGGCAGGATGTGCTGTGATATGTGCTATGTTTATCAGGACCGCTTCGTTTTCTCAAATGAACAGTGCACCCAAACCCTATGTTCTAAATTATTATGCATCGGCTATTTTAACAGTGGAACATCGTGTAAAAAAATACGAAATTGAATTTTCAGAATAGAGATGTAATTTTTGTACCAAAAAAAGCTACCCGGGTCCCTCACTGGTTATACAGCCCCACAACATGATACCACTACCACTATGCTTCATTGTAACCTCAATGTGATGAAGCTGAAGACGGCCTCCTTTGCGCTTCCAGTAGTATTTACAGCCATCCGAGCCCCAAATATTAATTTTGGTTTCATCCGAGAAGATGATACGTCGCCAGTTGTGAATGGTCCAATACTGATGCTTTTTAGCCCCAGCTAATCGAGCTTTTTTGTGCTGTGCAGCGAGTAAAGGCTTCTTCTTTTTTATCTCAGCAAAGATCTCCACAGAATGCAAAACGTTACTAGCGGATTGGTACGACATAGAATAGCCCAACTCTTCCAACTTCAGGTGGACCTCCTTCGCAGTCCTTAATGAGCCGTTTAGAACCTCTCGCTTGATTAGACGACGAGTGATGTCGCTTACAAGATGCTGTTTGTCACCTTTATTGCGAATCCGGTTAGGCATCCACTTATTTGCATGGTTGATAACATTGTTTTGATGCACTCCAAGCCGCTTTGCAATAATATCAGTCAATACATCATGCTCTAGTGCTGATTTGATGTCCATTTGCGTTTCATATGGTAAGGATTTGGGCATTTTTGCAGATGGATAGATGATGCAGTAGATGGAAATTTACTTACGGATTAGCGAAAGAAAGAATAATCAATTCTTTTCCAAAATTTAAATTTTATGTTCCGAGGTGACTGCGCTACCGGGAAATGTCTAAAACTTGCCGGAACGTTGTTTGGAATGACCTATGGCGGAGAAAAGAAATAACTGATGGAAGTCAAAATACCTCACAAATAGACTGCCTCCAGTTCATAGTTGCTTATTCGCTCAGGTTTCTATTTCCGTCGTCGGAATTTTATGAAAATATACTCAACTTATTGTACAACATCTGTGCAAAGTTTGAGAAAGATACAAAAGCTATTGAGTAATCTGGAAGACTATAACGTCAAAAAGTGTTCAGGTTTGTGAGGTATTTTGACCCACTGTATGGTATTAAGTGACGAAACGAAAGTCAATGTTTATGGCTCAGATGGTTGCAAGTACTTTTGGAGTCGACCTGATGATAAACTTCAACCCCATCATCTCGACTTAACAGTTAAAGGAGGGGGTGGTAGCATTATGGTATGGGGTTGTATTACCTATGACGGACCTGGTTATGCATACTGGATTAGTGAAGGCACAATGAAGGCTTCTGATTACGTCGGAATACTTGGTACAACTCTTATGGGTAGCCTTGAGTACTACGGTTACCATCCTCAGGACATCTATTTTCAGCAGGATAACGATCCTAAACACACGTCTAACCTAGCTAGGCAATGGTTCAAGGACAACAACTTCAAGTGTGATCATACCTTCAACTGGCCTTCACAAAGTCCAGATCTAAACCCAATAGAGCACATCTGGCACCACCTTAAGCTCAAGTTAAGTGCCTATGATACTAGGGCAAAAGGTGTACATGAATTATGGAATCACCTTGAAAAAGAATGGTCTACTTTTACTGCAGAAGACTGTAGGAGATACATAGATAGTATGCCAGATCGTTGTAGGGCTGTAATTGCTGCGAAAGGCGGTCATACAAGATATTAATAAAATAATGCACATAGTGGAAAAATGGTTCCAATGTTGGTTTTTGTATTTAATCTTAATTTTTCCCGATTGTGTAACAATACAAGCAAAAAATTTTTTCAGTAATATTAGCTGTAAATGCGCTACAAAATGTATGTTTTTGTGAGCCGTTACCATTTGTAGTTCCAAGGATATAAAGCTTTAAATTTGCAAATCGAAAGCATTGGAACCATTTTTCCACCCACTGTAGATCAATAAGGTTAAGAGTAAGATTGTTTGATAAAAGATAAAAAAAATAAAAGGGACCTTTCTTGATCCGTGATAACTCGGGTATCAGATCAGAAAGAATAAGTAAAAATAAAAAGAAAAGAAAAAGGTAATTGTGACCCAATAAGAAAAGATTGCTTTTTTAAGCATAAGAAGATTTGATTTCTTGAATTTATAGGATTTATTGGATATCGAATATTTGTTAAAAATAATTATCTTATTTATATATAAAAATATGGGGCGCCTTTTGTCTCTTGTCATGAACTGTAAATTACAGTTCATGTTGTAATTTTTATTGCTTTAATGGCTTGAGATTTGAATAGGCTTTTAGATTGATGATAGAGTTGATAAGAAGGTTTGATAAGAGTTTTTAAAGGTAGATTCGTTGCTAATAGTGACCACCAGATCTTGTTGAGTTGATCAGACTTGTTTGTAGTAATTTAATAAGAGATTTGAAAGTGTTTACTGTAGTGATTTGACTATTAGGCATAAAGTATAAGAATGCAAAATAGTCGCATCACTTCCATAATAAGAATAAATACAAAATACCATTTTCATAGAAATCCAGTATAAGCCCAATAAGGAGTAAGCGCTGCATAAAGACCTTAAAGAACGGTAGCTGGGATAACAATGAGTAAACCATAAAAAGAAATCATAAATGGAAGTCCAATGTAACAATAGGAAAATAAAGGACAATTTCCCTAAGCCTTTCCCAGGTACCAACTATCAAGTATCAAGTAATCAAACATCAGTCATCTCAAATAGAATGGGAAAACCTAACTTGTATATAAAGCCCTAGAATTAGTGTAGATTAAAAAAGGATATTCGAATTCTTTTAGAATAAAGAGACTCTAAACGTATTTCTTTGTACTATTCTTTTTTTTTATTTTATTTTTTTAAAGTAAAGCTCAATCTTTACATTTACAATGAAGATAATTTGCTTCAAGGGACTTGTCTTGCTTGTGTTTTAAGAGAGTTATACCAAAAGATTCAGGGATAAAGATACTTGATTTATTGGTTATTTATATAAAAAGAATATAAGATAAGTGAAATTTTTCAAAAAGAGAATAAAAAGCTAGGCTTTTTATAAGCAAAAAATATAAAGTTCAATTTTTACAAAAGTAAAAATATTGACGAAGGTTAAAAAATCTTGAAGTGGTTAAAAATATTTCAAAAGGTTAAAAAAATATCAAAACGTAAAAAATATATCAAATGGTTAAAAATTTGTCAAATGGGTAAAATAATGACAATTTGTAAAGTGATTTACAAAACGTTGTGATGATTGGATTGTGTAAGGTTTTTGTAGTATAAATAGGTTTGTACTGAATAAGTCTTGATATAAGATCAAAGGTTTTGATTCCAAAAAGAGTAATAAATTGAATATAAGTTCGCTTGTAATAAGTGACCGCCAGATCTTGTTAAGTAGATCAAACTGTTTTGAGTAAAGTAAAATAAAAAGATAATATAATAGGGATTACAATGAAGTGTATATGCTTCAAGGGACTTCTTGTTCTTGATGTTAAGTAAAATAAAAGAAAAATAAAAGAAATTTACTTTGAATGATATTTATTTGAAATAATCAAAAAGTAATATGAAGTAAGTAGAAACAAGGTTATGTAGAAACAAAAGTAAGTAAGAACAAAAGTAAGTAAAAAGTATAAGAAATATTGAAGTTATTTATATGTTTTTGGTTTTTCTGATTATATGCTGTTTTTGATGATTTTATGGATATTCTATATTTTTTTGTATTTTTCTGGATTTATCTGTATTCATACGTATTTGTTTGTATGTTCCTGGATTTAAACTAATTGGAGAGAGAAAAGTCGAATGCTGCCAAAGTTTGCTGCATTGTGTTACAACGTCAAAAATTAAAACTTGAAAGTTTCGGCGTTCACATCTTCATAATCATAGCTACAATGTTCTTCATCCAAACTGTAATTATTCATGCTTGTATCGGGGACTAAATTCTCGTTCGTGCGTGTTACAGTGCAACAATAACTTAAGTTACTTTAACAATCCATGTCGGAGTTGTTTTGTGCTTCGTCCAAAAAGAGACCATTCTCACAATGCACAGCAGAAGGAAAAAGCAAAGCAAAAGTGAGGCTACCAGGGGTCGAACCTGGAATCTCCTGATTCGTAGTCAGACGCCTTATCCATTGGGCCATAGCCCCTCACATGATTGTGATATGTGCTATGTTAGTCAGGACCGCTTCTTTTTTCCAAATGAAACACCGATGGGTCCGGGAGAAGATGACCGGAATAGACTAGTGTATGGACCGGAAGGTTATTTGACCCTGAGTGGTGGTCGTGCTGAGACTGAAATGAAGGTGGAAGTTAAGGGTCCTAAAGAGGATCCTTATCCTAATGCTTGATCAGTCGCTAATGAAGATGGTAATGGTGGCCTTATGTATTTTTTGAAGAATAATGGTGGTCCCATTAAATTGTAGATGTATAACGGAGTGGCTAGCAGCCAATGAAAAGTATAAAAGGATGTTTGATTTTTATTGAATAAACGATATACAGTCTTCTCTTTTCTTTTTATTATATTTCTTTTTATTATATTTCTTTTTTACACTTACTTTACGCCTTTAAAGTCAATACTAGTTCTCTTTTCCTGGTTACTGTTTTAAATTTCAAGCTATTCAAGGTAAAGCATAATCAGGGGAAAAGCATATATCAATTGTGATATATATTTTTTCCTTGATTATGTTTTACCTTGAATAGATTGACACTACAAATAATGTAGGAGCTTTGACGTAGAATTTTAACAGACCTAACAATCATAGATTCGTAGGTTTTATAATTTTTTATGAGAAAACATTATATCTTGCTGTATTGCACCTTTTTTAATTTTGAAAAAAGATTTAGGTGCGAAAAAAATGAAGAAATTGAACAGTATTTCTGTTTTTTTTGTAGGGTAAGTATTCATAGAGTTATTCATGTTTTAAAAAAGTGTCTGTTTTTTTTACAGATGATATTTTTTTGGAAAGCCTGTTCCCCTCTATCGTTGAAAGACCGATATCTTCTTTTTTTATTTTTGAGGGCAAAAAGCGGAAATCAAAAGTACTTTCGGATTATTTTGCTCAGAAGAATACATATTAGGAAGGTAGTCTGTGGTTTTTAGCTTAGGTCATTACAAACGTGTTACAGAACGTAACAAAATAGTCGTGTTTGGGAAAAAAAAAGACTTGGTAAAAAAAAGTTAAGTAAAAAAAAAGACAAAGTAAAAAAAAAAAAAAAAAAGAGTCTAGCAATAGAAAGTTCATTATTCAAATGAAAACAATAATTTAACAACAAATATACTTTATAGAAATGTAAATGTCTTTACATTATAAAATAATAATAAAATAAAGAAGCTCTGCTAACATTTTGTTACAAGGCAGTTATAATTAACAAATACATACAAAACTTTTTTGTTTATCAAATAAATATATTGCTTTATTATTTTTTATGCCAAATATTGTAAAAGAATATATGTTTTTAAGCTTATTCTCGTTCATTACTTACTTTATGTTTGCACATGGGAGTAATTTGCCATTAGCCATTAGCCATTAGAGATGTTAGCAATGGCAACTTTCTTTATCAAAAATAACTTTTCAGCAATAAACAACAATATAAGTTTGATATTCTTATAGTTTTATCGTATTGGAAAGAACAACTTTGCTCATGAGGTTCATGTTCGTCATCCGAATGTGTCCCATTAGGAATTCCTAATGTAAGAAAAAAAAAAGAAACCGACATTAGACTTGGTTGCTATTATTTTTTTTTATAAACTTACATTTGACCAGAACTTGAGCTTTCTTTTTTATCTTTTGTACCTTGAGCATCTAATGTGTTCCATGAAACAAAACCAGGGAGAAAAAAAAACCTGTTTTACTGCTGTAGTCCGTTAAGACCGAATTTTTTTTAACCTAAAATAAAAAAAAAAGAAAAAAATAATACTCTCCATGTTGAAGCTATAGCACTCGAGTAATAAAACTTGTTCAAGCAATGTATAAGTTATCTTTTGGGATATCATTAAATGTAAACTACATGAAAAGCAATTGTTTTTGACTTACAGTGAGTTAAAAAACCGTTTCAGTGTTCTTCCTACAGTAGGTCAAAAAACTGCTGCAAGGAATCCATTTTTCTTGGTTTTTGTAGCGCACATCCTGTTACAATGGCACAAACTGCCTCCGTTCCCACATAGTAAATCTTCTACATGTCTTGAAAAATCCGAAAGAGTTTAAGCCCTATTGGATAAGTATTGAATGAAGTATGAGATGCGCAATTTGAAAATTTGGAAAAACGAAAATTTGAACGGAATGAATTTATTTATTAATATTTAGTTGAACCTCCTTTTCTATTAATAATCTCTTGAGTTCTTTTCGAAATGTTATCTACATGACTTCCGAAAAGATATTTATCGAAATCAATTCATATTTTATCAACTTGTTCCCAAAGCACATTCGTGTTCTTTGCTCTACGTTCGTAATATTTGAGATTCAACTTCAATTGATGCCATACGTGCTCGATTGAATTTAAGTCCGGGCTCTGAGCTGGCCAATCGTTAATGTAGCTCTCTTGGTTACTACAGAACTAGGCCATTGTAAATTATGCCTTGTGTTTTGGGTCATTGTCATGCTAAAAGTAAATGTTGGACCAGTCGAAATTGTAGTACTTCATACTATCACGAAGCGTAGTGTTCAAAATATGCTAGTAAACAACCGAGTACAACTTTCCATCGTGAATTTAGCAAGCATATTCTGGTCCTTCAGAGGTTATACAACACCAGGACATCAATTTGCTAGCTTCATGCTGAATTACAAAATCCAGGTCATGATGTTGAAAAAGGTCACTTGGCCTTTTCCGATAGTGATTATCACCATCAAAGCCCTATACGTTGATCTTGGTTTCATTAAAGTAAACGATTTGTTGTCAGTCAACCATTGCCCAATCCTGATGCTCCTTGTTCCATTTCAACTGATGCTACGTATGCACTTTTGTCTGAAATGGCTCCTTTTTTTCTATCAGAAAATGGAACTCCATTGATTTCAGTACGTTAATTTCTGACTGGTATGAGATATCGTAGCCAAATCCAACAGGCTCCCGGTATACCTCTTTGGAAGTCTTTAAAACCCGTTCAATGACTTTTCTTTTGATTAACCGCTTCGTCACTTTGGAGACTACTGCAGGTCTATCACCTGTGCTCACTGTCCTACTTGAAAACAACGTTATAAAGTATCTACTAACAGTTGATTTATGTAATCCAGTCTCCTTAGCAATATCATATTTTGATGTGGATCCGGTTAGTGTCTGTTTGAGATCGTTTACTTTCTCCTCTGACAGTGATTTATGCATGCAATTGACGAGAGGCTAAAAACGAGAAATAATTTAAACAAGGGAATATAAAATTTAAAATAAAGGAATTGTAAGCATCCTTAAATACAGATAGCATTCTAATCACGTCAAAAGAGAGAAAAATTGTGATGGCAACCGGTTGGGTCGTATTAAAATTCATTATTTCAAACATATATAAACAAGTAAAAAATACCGGATGTTTAAAATATTATCTTTAGCAGTATCAAATTCC